>NC_041218.1:30828955-30853326 GCF_002837175.3 Physeter macrocephalus
CCGCCTGCCGATGCAGGGGACACGGGTTCGTGCCCCGGTCCGGGAAGATCCCACATGCCGCGGAGCGGCTGGGCCCGTGAGCCATGGCCGCTGAGCCCGCGCGTCCGGAGCCTGCGCTCCGCGACGGGAGACGCCACAGCAGTGAGAGGCCCTTGTACTGCCAAAAAAAAAAAAAAAAAAAAGAACGTATGCTTGGATGCACGTATTCCTCAGCCAGAAACCATACATCAACGGTCCTCTCCCCTGCCTTTTCAGAGCAGTTCTCTCAGAGCTACTGAGAGGCTGTCTCCCTGGCTACAGTCCTCAGCAAGACCCTGAATAAAATTGAAACTCACAACTCTTACGTTGTTCATTTTTCTTTAAGTTCACAAAGCTAATAAAGACAAAGAAGTAAACTAGGGATGGCATTTTAGTATAATTCATCAGGTTTTGCTGTGATAGTGCTGATTAATAAAGAAGCTTGAAACCCAGTGGGTTACAGCAACTTTCATTTGTTAATTGCACATTAGAGCTATGCATTTTTTGACTGCTTCTTTACTTAGATATATTTACTGGGATTTGCTGAGATTACCTCTGCTAGATTCTGCTGAGATTGGCCACAGGGTGAGTATTAGGATTAAGTCTGTTCCACATGCCTCCTCACTGTGGGACACAAACTAAGGGAGTACCTCTCATGTGGGACATGGGGTTTTCCTGAAAGAGGGAAGAGTGCAAGAGGGCTAAACAGAAACATGTGATGCCTCTTAAGGTTTCTGCTCAGAACCTGCATGCATCACTTCAGCTCAAGGAACTTCTGTGCCCTCATTCAGAAATTCATTAGGAACATTTCTACCCCAAGTTATTTCAGGATGCAGTTTTGTCAAATTTAGTTCCATTGTTGTACATGGGTTGAAAATGGTCTGTCTGTAAGAAGAGCCTAATGGCTAACCACCATGTACCTGTTATGTCAGTGCCACATACTTTGTTTTGTTGTGGCAGCATTCTACATCTGGTATCAATTTCTGTATTAGTTTGGTTTTGTTATAATCATGCATAACATTCAGCTGACAACACTGACATTTACAATGCCTTGCACTTCTATCTTGCTTTTGTGTTTAACAATTTGTCATGACTCCTCTTCAGAGCTCTATGGGGCTTCTCTGCTAGACTTGGATGTAGAATGCAAGTTGGGTGAACTACTGCTTCACATGTCTCCTTGCTTTGAGAACCAGGATGAAGGAGTATATCTTATATAAGACATGTTCTCATAGTAGAAGACAGAAAAACTGGAGTGGTGAAAGAAAACACACAACGTCTCTGAAAACCTCTGCTTGGTAGTGGCGAACTCTGTTCTATCCACCTTCTACTGGTGGAAAAAAAATTACCTGGCCAAAGCAAAAGTCAGTGGAAAAATATTTTTTTTCCCATATTAAACCATGGCATGAGGAAGAAGAATCATGATTAAATAATACAATCTACATACCTAGTAAATCTACATACATACCTAGTAAACTAGATAAATACCCTTGCATTTTTATGTCCTGGCCATTAGCCTACTTTCTTTCAAAAATAAGTACTATTGAAACGTATTTCACTAAGCTAGATGAAACTATTATCAAGTTGACTCATTTTGGCCTTGTTTTGTAAAATTAATGCTTATGGTTTTGTACATAAATCATCAATTTTATATAGTTTTCAATCTCCACATAATAGAACAATGCAAAGAAGCGTGTTTCTGAAACTCTGAAAGGCTGAGACAATTATTATTAAATAATAATCATAATTATACTGATAGATATTTAAAGTTTATGATAATATCCAGATCAGGTAAATGTTTCTAATAGTATTGTTTGTTTGGCTAATCAATTTCACCAACTTTATATTATGCTGTGTTGAAAGATGAAATTACTAAGTATTTTCATCTCTCTAAGGAGCAGTAATAGGAGAGGGTTTGGGATTTTTATTTGTTATGTTATTAATGTATACATAAGCTCACTGAAAAATGAAGCTGTCTTTGCTGAGCATGGGCTCAGTGCCATTAATTTTATCACCAGGGAGGAATGTGTGCAATAATTGCAATTTCTAAATCTCAGCTTTTGCAAAAAAAAAAAATCTAGCAATGTTATGAATCAGAATGATTCTGTAATAATTCTGAAGTAAATATATGTTCAAGCAGTTATACATGCCTACATGAGATGTTGTGCTTCTAAACTTCCTTGAATGTGACAGGTTACTGATTACATCAATATTATATTAAAGTATGTCATAAACTAGATTTGATTTGTATATTAGAAATTAAAATTTTTGTTAGTAAGAGCTGGTCAAACATCAGCTGTTAAGCAAACCCAATGGGGATGAATACAATATATATTGTCTTTTAAACTTATACCAATCTCAAGAATTCTAATTATATGAAAGAATTTTATGAAATGGTTTTATACTTATAAGCGACTAAGCCCTAACCATTTCCTTAGGGAATAGTGAGTGGTCCTCCAAAAATTGTCTTCCCTTCTTTCTGGTAACATGGTTCAACTCTATGTCTCACTTCCGTTGCAGTGAAGTGTGTCTATATGACTAAGTGATTGTCAGTGGAATGTGAGAAGGGATGTTTTCTACTTCTGTGTTTGGTCCTCAAGGAGGACATAATAATTAGAACCAACGGTGATTCAGCTTTGAGACATGAAAATGGTTTGCGGGATGTGCCTGCAAAATGATGGAAGATATCTGAGTCTCCGAATGTCTGTGTAGAACAGAATTGTCTTTAGAACTAGTACAGAAAAGGAATAGAGTTTGTTTTCTTCAGACACTGTATTATGGGGCTTGAACCCATTATGGTCATTTGATTTAGCAACAAGGCATAGTCATTTTAATAGTACCTTCTTACGTAGCATATACATAAAGAAATGTTAAGATAGAATCTCTCACCAAATGTAGAAGCCCTCTTCACTTTTCATCACATGGGTTAGTTAATAATATGTTTTTGATAATGGAAAAGACAGATCTCATCATACATTATTTTGCAAAATCACACAAAATAAACACACCAAATAGCAATAAGTACTACTGCTAAGTTACTCCACATCACTTTTTTAAAGTTTATCTTTTCAAGAAGAGATATTTCAAAAATCAAACGTAGTTGAAAACTCACTGAAAACAAATAATATTCAAAATGATATTTGTAATGTTTATACACAAAGTCTGGAAATCCTTGTTGATAAGAAATATACAAGATTAAAGATTTCATTGTTTTGTTTTAACTGTTTGTGTTGAAATATAATTATTTAAGCTTTGGGAAAGATAACTGTTAAATATGAAATGATAACTCTATGTTTTGTATAAGATGCCTTCTTCTCTACAATTTAAACCCAGAAGGGCACTTAGGAATGGCAGGGTGACAGGCACTGACATAAAGTCTAAAGCTGAATACACACTGCTGCACAAAACATATTTGAAATCTATTAGTACTTTTTATTTAAGTATTGACCAAGTTATTTTAATGTATCATTTTGATGACTCCCAAATTTGTTCTCTTCCTAATTCAGGACAACTAAGGCTCAATCCTCCAGGGCTGTGGGGAAGGTCTGAAAACTATTGTGGAAAAACTCCCAGAATTGTTTTGCCCGAGGGAAGGTAGACTCTAGCATTTATCTACTAACTCTCATCCTGCATTGGTGGAGCATTGCTCTTAAGGGTGATAAATCCACCACACTACAGAATTCATCTGAGGGTGGGGAGTAAACTCCCTTGGTTCTGGAGAAAGCCCTTAGGCAGTGAAGGGAGACGGATGCAGTCAGCATGTTGGAAAAAGTCTGTAGCTACAGGTGAACTCACATGGCCCAAGGCAATGTGCTGCTTCATCAACAGCATCTGCCACATTCTACTTTATACTTGTTATACTGTATCTGTTTATCTATTCATCTATTATTTATGGAACACCTTTTAGTGGGAAAGATCTGTTCTGAATGTTTGGAAAACAGCAGTCAACAAAAGAAAATCCTTACTCTTGTGGAAATTTTATTCCAGTGGGAAAGAAAGATGTTAAAATAAAAAGCAAATGATTATATACTTGAGATATAGATAATAAAATATTTAGGATTTAGATAGATAAGTTGTCTACACTCCCCTCCCCCATTCCCCCAAGAACCTGGGAATGACAACCAGCAGGTTTTTGTTCCTTTTAAGTAAGCACTTTCCCCTATAGGTAGCCAAAAAAAAAAAAAAAAAAAAAAAGAAACAGACTGCTCTTGAATTAAACAGTTGAATTTTTATGTGTCAAGATAATGTAGAATGATTAGTGGATTATATGTTTGATTAAATGATAATTAAACTCTTCTGACTTTTAGAGGAGTAGTGATTTAATTTTACCATTTGTTTTGATTCTTGATTTAACCTGCAAAAACTATTAGTCTCTTTTAGAATTAAAGAATAATATTAGAAATATTTCATGTCACCAAAGAATATGCTTTGATTCAACTTGGATATATCTTTTCTCTTAGGAAATCTCATAAACTGTGTACAGACATATGTATAATTATTAAATCTCCATGTATCATAACACCAGATATGAAATATGCACTACCTTATCTGTCCAAAGTATATATGCATGGACTTAATTTAAGCATTAATTTAAATATCTTGAAATTATTATATTAGTACTTTAATTTTCATATTTGCTATCAAGCCATTTCTGCGCACATTTTTCTCTCACATATTTAAATTTTGATAGCTGCAGAGTTTAGAGGAGAAAAAAAGGTATTTTAATTATTCTAAAATTTAATTCAGAATGTTCTGCAATTGAAACTGGTTGAATAAAGCTTTAAATACAGTGATAATTCTTTTGAAGTTGGTGCTTGGTAGGGGTAAGCATGCCCAAAACACGCAGTTTCAGAAATACCCTATATAAAGTGTATTTCTTGTATATAAATACTAGGGAATTTTGGAGAAGATACATTTATGAGAAGTATGTATAATAAGTTAAAGAAATTTCTGTCTTCTTTTGATTGTTTTTCTCTGAAACAATAACCAAATATTGAAAAATCATAAATTTCTAAATAAATAGTGGAGACCCTTCCTTCCAGGAATAGCTTTAATAGAACAACAGTGCTATATAAATATAGTCTTTCTTGTTTCTTCTTCTTTGAAATATATGATGCAGATTGCCTTGGATAAACTTTTTTTTTTTTTTTTTTTTTTTTTTGTGGTATGCGGGCCTCCCTCTCTTGTGGCCTCTCCCGTTGCGGAGCACGGGCTCCGGACGCGCAGGCCCAGCGGCCATGGCTCACGGGCCCAGCCGCTCCGTGGCATGTGGGATCCTCCCAGACCGGGGCGCGAACCCGGTTCCCCTGCATCGGCAGGCGGACGCGCAACCACTGCGCCACCAGGGAAGCCCGGATAAACATTTTGAACCACTGATAAGGTGCATAATATTATAGCACTAATAAACCCTGTGGCATTCCAAGGAAATTACTACATAGACTACACACACACACACGAAGTAGAGGCTCTAGTTAAATTCTATAGTAGTTAATAGTGTTTATATAAAGCACTTATAATTTGATAGTTTCACATGCAGATTGTTTAAAATATTTATGTACAATTGATTCCAGAAACTGACAAAACAAGTACAAAATCATGGTCATATAAACAAGATAACTACTTGGCAGGAATCATTTCTATTAGACATATAATTTCACAGTAATACTTGTCAAGCTGCATTCTTAGATTTGCATAAGATTTTGATGTGTATGTTCCTAAAATTTATATATTTATATGATACATTATAAAAGAGAAATGTATAATTAGAGGTGATGTATTTCTTAATCTACACTCACAAGGTGTTCTTTATGTTCAACTGAAGATGCCTTTGGAATCCCAAAACAAATTTGTGTAGATTTGTTTTTAATGACCTGAGATTCTTAGAATAGCCTTTCTTAAGATGGCAGCCTCACTCTAGATTCCTAAAAGAGAGGCCTGAAAACAAGTCACAATTTTGCTACAGTAATGGGTAGTGTTATGCCACAGGGCAATGACGGCTTTGTGTATGTCATAGGCATTGTGATGAATATGGGAAACTGTGCATTATGGGATAAAAAAAGACTAATTCTAAATATAAGTGTGATGTTCATAGATATATGCTAATACTTACCTTCCCATCTTAGACATATCCTTAACTAAGTTTGCAAGTTTTTATCAAGGAAGTGAAAAGGACCTTTTATCTAGTTATTAGGATGAAATATCTAGTTATTAAGACAAAATATCTATTTTAATAATTTTTTCATTGCTTTACTTTGATTATCTACAAAGGTGATATAAAGTGGTACATTTAATGTTATTAAATGTTATTAAAGCCAATACCTGTGATCCATTCATTTTATCCCAACCTGGGCAAATGTTTAGATTGAATTATCTTTCTTTCATGTAACCTGGCTTTAATATGTATACAGTTCCTAGCATTACGTCAAGTACTTGAAAGTCATGAAGTAAACAAAGCAATTCTTCCCTTTTAGTAGTTAATAAACAGCTTAAAATAATTTACTTGGGGATAGCCATCATGGCAGCAAAGCATATTTTGTGTTGGTGAATACTCGGTAGGACACAAATTATTTGTATCTGAGATGAAGAAAGTAACTAGGAGAAGTGTTTCCTTTCTCTACCTCTTCTTTATTTTTCTTTTCCCTTTTTGTATTTTTCCTCCCCTCCGCTTGCTTTCATCCTTCTCTTTCATGTTTCCTTCCCTCTTTTTTTCCTTTGAATAATTCTATTCTATTATAGCCAGGTAGACAAGAATACTCTATTTTCTTCTTTTTATCATGATTTACCACTTTCAACTTTACTAACTCTTGTTTTGCAGCCTTTTCCACCAATGTCTTTGCCTGAGGATAGAGCAGATGATGAGCTCAGAGAAGTTATGCCTGGGTTCATCAACCACTGGCAATTTGTTTTTCATTTATAATTTTAAAATAACATGTAATTAACCCACCCACTGCTGAATGTATGGTGCTTATGACATATTGTTCCCTAGAGAGAAATGATCTTCTTTGACTCTTACTGCATACCACTTTAAAATGCTTTGGAACTCAGTCTAGCTGCCTCAAATTTACTCAGTAACATAGATGATTGGGGGGGGAGGGAAGAATTGCTTGCTTGCTTGCATGTGTGTGCACACACACAGTACAGAGTGACTGGACTGAAATGTGAATTCCTGTCTGTCACCTGCAGCACTGCATTAATAAGCACTGATCTGAGTCTAATGCACACATGGGGAACTAACCTGAAGGACACTAACTATTCCATATATTATTATTAAGGCCTGAAAATATATGGTGTCCTGAGATGGTAACAGGATGCCACAAATTCTTTAATTCCCCTTTTGTTGAGAGCTGTAGTATATTCTTATTTTCCTTGAATCTGGGCTGGCTCAAGACTGCTTTGATGAATAAAGGTGACACTCTGTGCTTAAGCTCTAAAACACGTAGCAAGTACTATCTTAGCCTCTTGGAAGTCTGAGTCACCATGGATGATGTCCAACTACTTGGCTGGGGAGATCACTTGGAGAGGCCCTAAGACTACATCACAGAGGGGTCTAGCTGAGCTCAGCCTTCAGTCTTTCCTTCCTTCCCAAGGTTGCCAGACAGGTGAGCAAACTCATCTCAGACCATCCAGAGCAATCTAGGTGCCAGCAAAATATGATTACTGAGGAGCTGATGCCAAATGGAACAGAAGAATCACCTGTGTGCCTGTGCCCATAGTTATGTCTCACAAAACAGTGAAACATATTAAAGTGGTGGTTATTTAAAGCCCTGTGTGCTCAGCTGCCTGTTGCTTATCAGTAGATAAAAAAGATCATGCTCTTTGGGCATGAAAACAAATCTACTTCATCTTCTGTTTATTTATATGGCTACTGTATATTTTCCAGGTGGTTAATAACATTTCATGTCTATACCCTGTGGTTGTGACTTGGACTGGGTATGAGTTGAGCAAAGAGAAGGAGAGAGCACTGAATGGTTCCTCCCATCAAAAATCCTGATATATTTCCTTTTTCCCTTCCTTTGTGATTTTAGAGAGAGGAACAGGGCTAAGACAGGAGTGCATGATATAAATAAGAGGTCTGTCTTAGAGGAAAGGGTCAAATCTAGCCAAGTGGATGCCAAATACTGGCAGTGCTGCACTGAAGGAGAGACACTTCTTTGACTGGGGGTTCAAAGCTGTGATTTAGTGAATGCATCGCTGCTTATAACTCTCCAAAGGAGTTACTGAAGGAGTCGTGGTCCATGCAGGCAGCTCTCCATAGGCCTGAGTACATTTCTGTCTTTCAGCAGCTCCCAGTGCTGTGACACAGTTTCAAATCGTGCTTCACTGTTCCTTTGAAGCATTGTCTCTCTCTCTGTTTTTTTTTTTTTTTTTTTTTGCCCAGTCTGCTTCTTTTAAAGGCCCTCATTCAGCTTTTAAAAAGATGAAAGGAGGCATGAAAGTCAATTATTTTCAAAAGAATAAGATAGAAAAACAGTAATAGAAACTGAGAAACTGGGTGAGAAATATCTTTGTGACTTACTTGAAACAGGTCAAAACATTTGAGACTTTCTTGATGTCAGCTCTTCAAAATGAGTTTAATAACATGTAGTCGCCTAGTCGGCATACATATAGAATTTTATTATGTGGTTGCACTGCACTGGGAAAACATCACCAAAATAAGACATAGCCTGTGGACATTCATATCATCCGTTGAGTTATGCTGGTTTATTACTGACACATAACACATAAAGGACTTGTCTCCTGAAAACTATGACTAAACATGGCAGTATGTCAAAAATATCTTCTTTTTGTGAACAAATAATTTGAAAATATATGGAAGGATGAGTTATCTTAAATTCTGAATTTCAGTTTCATTTTTCTTATTCATCACATTTTCATTTTTATGATTATTGAATAAGCTGTTACCAAACATTGCATTGCCCAGTTTTCATAAAATATTTCAAATACCTTTAAAGATACAAAATAGTACCCCAAATTTCAGCCTCACAAGGAAAGACCAGCAGTCAATCTGTTGCCGAAATCTTACATGATTTTCTGCTAACTTCTGTGTGATGAAATACATAGCAAAAACAAAGAAAAATTCGAGTACAATTTGAAATAACGACTGCTAGCTGAGGCTACGGAATTCCAAATGAAATGCCCATGAAAACACAGCAAGAGATACAAAGTTATAACACTAAAAACTGTGAACACTGGTCAAGGATTTGCCAGGTTCCTAAAGAAAGAATTCTGAACCATAACAGAGATAAGACCCTAAAGCAAAAAATGAAAAGCTTTAAGAAGATGATGGCAGATTTCCAACCAATCGCAAAGCAAACAAATCTTCCCAGCCTAGAAGGGGGAAATATCCATTCCTTTATCTACCCAAAATATACATGAATACACCTTATAGGAGTAGCTTTCTGTTTTCTTCCCCAAGAGTGTGACTACACTAAATGCTCTAGTTCTCATTTATTTCCATTTCAGGGCTGAGTGTGACATCCAGTGACCTGTTACACCCTAGGATGAGAAGTCCATCATAGGGCAGGACAGAGATGGAAAAAGCTGGAGTGTTGGTATGTTATGGGTTACAGTGGCTCATGTACTGTTTCTGAAAAGGAAAGGATCGCATCCTGCTTCAAATATTCCAGTAATAAATTCCTGTCATTGAAAAAATGAAAGCCCTTTAATTTCAGAAGAATCATGTGAGATGTGAACGTTAAACAGCAGACAGTTGGGTACACATATTTTACAATCCAGATTATTTTCTGACTCAAAGAATTAGGAGAGCAGAAATAATTTACCTATGCTATTTATATCAAAACCTAAGCCACCCTGGAGCCCTTTCCATTTAAGATTGGGAAACAAAGAACACCTGAATTTTGTAATTAAACCGATAAAAAGTCAACATAAAAAGTAAAATAGCAATGCAGATAAATATGAAAAATATGTGTATTCTTTAAAATTCAAGAAAATGCTGACCATAAAGAGTAGATAAGAGATGAGATAACAATGAAATCAAAAGGTTTGATAAAAATGAAGAACTGAGTGAGAGAAAGGGAGGAAGAGGAATCTCATTGGGATATGAAAATATTATAAGGAAAACTAAAAAGTTCCTAAAACTTGATCTATTTTTGAATGAAAACTATATAAATTAGAATCAGTATTATCGAGGAAAACTGTAGGACTGTCACTTATACTCTAGAGAATAAAGACAAATATTTAGAATGAGAGAGCATTAGATATTAAATATGGGGTATTAATAATGTGACAGCGATAAATAACAGATACAAAAAACAGAATGAAATGAAACAATATAACATGTATCCTTGAAAATGAAAGGAAAGCTGACTTAAGGTAATATAAACATGGATATCAGAGTGAGAGAAACAGCAAAAGTAATTCCTGAGAAAGCACAAACATACTAAGCATATAACAATATGGTTATAAAATATGATTTTATCAGTAAAAATGTATTGATAGACTCAAATGTATACATATCAAAGTACTTCTAATAGAAATTCCAATGGTGATTTAAATTTGACAGAATGAGGAAGGATAAATGAATGAGAATATCCAAGAACATATTTTAAAAGAAAAATGTGAAAGTAATTTTATACTAGATATTAATATGTATTATAACACTGTAATAAATAAGATCTGATTTGAATGAATGAAATAATATAGGTGTAGCTTAATAACAGTCAGAATTTACACATCACTTAATACCAGCTAGGTATTATTATTAGCATTTTACACAAATGAACTCATTTAACATGCATAATAATTCTTTCATGTATGCACTGGTATTAGTTTTCTGTTGCTGCCATGACAAATTATCTCAAATTTAGTGGCTTAAAACAACAAAGATGTGTTATCCACAGTTTCTATACGTCAGATGTCCAACAAGACTTTTGCCAGCCTAAAATCAAGGTGTCTTGGGGCTGTGTTCCTTACTGGTGGTTCTGGAGAAGAATCCACCTCCAAATTCATTCGGATTGTTGGCCAAATTAATTTCTTTGTGGTTGTAGGACTGAGGTCTCCATTTCCTTGCTGGCTTTCAGCCAGGTATCATTTTCAGCTTCTAGAGGCTGCCCACATTCCATAACATGTGTGTGGCCTCTTTTCCCATTTTCAGAGCCAGCAAGCATGGAATGAGTCCTTCTTATACCCAGAATCTCTCTGACTTTCCCTGCAACTGCATCTCTCTTCTGCTTCTTTAGCCAAATATCTTTGACCACCTCCCTCCCTCCTTCCTTCCTTTTCTGCTTTTAAGGGCTCTAGTAATTACATTAACCCCACCTGGATAATTCAGGATAATCTCTCTGTAACCTTAATTCATCCACAAAGTCCCTTCAGAGCAGTGTCTAGGTTAGCATTTGATGGAATAACTGGGAGATGAGAATCCTTGGGGAACATCTTTAGAATTTTCCCTGCCATACTTCTATTCTTACCTCAACTTTACAGATGAGTAAACTAGGCACTAAGCAGTTAAATATCCACCAAAGACACAAAGGCAAAGGTAGAGCAGCTAGATCCTGAACCTGAGTATTCAGGCTCCACAGTATGATATCCATCATTGTATTATAAAGAATTGTGTCAAGAAACAAATCATAACAGCACATGTTCTAGATAATTCTAATGATATCACAAATAAGGAAAATTACTAGAGCCCTATGGCACAGCATTCACCAACATTAATTCCAGAGGCATTAAATATTTATAAGTAAAAGATAACATTTAAAAATTACTTGAAGCATCAGTGAATTTCTGTTTCATCTCCAAATAAAAAAAATGTATAAATAGCTAAAAGAAAAAAGCATAGAGAACAAAAACATTGCTAACTTTAAATATATTTATAAATATTTCCAAACCTACGAAAATGGAAGCAAATCCCTTTGTAAAAGTAATCTCTAGGTAAAAGCTCTTAATAAAATAAAAATATAAAGGTATTGTCTTTTTCAGTAGAATGCTACCAAATACCTTACATCAGATTTCATTCTTAAAGGTGAGATATTAGTAGCATTCTCTTTAAAGTCAGGCATAAGAAAAGAATGCCTTCCATCACTGCATATATTGAACATTATAAGGGAGGCTCTGGTAAACACAGAAAGTAAAAAATCAAAAGAAAAAATATATTAATCTCAAATACGGAAAACTGTCATAATTTGCTGGCAATTAACTTACCTACAAAACCCAAGAGACTTGATTAGAAATAATTTTTAAAAAGAGAGGTCCATATGTTTTCTGGACTAATACAAAGGCAATTTACACAAATCAATTTTATTTCTAAACACCAGCATAAACAATTAGAAAAAGTTACAAATGAAAAAGGGATTTTCCTATTGTCTTTAAATTTTGGCTAAGGCAAAAGACAAGGAAGAGCAGTGTGCACCCCCTGATCAAGATGGCCTTAATCTCCCCCTCAGCTCGATTAAATTTTAGACGAGTTTCTTCCTGACTCAAGGCCCTGACCTCCCTTTACTTAGAACACTTACTTCAGAAAAAAGTGTACTTGTAAATTCTTCCCCTGCCATGTTGACATGTAAGTCTTTTTAAAAGCCTCTTGCCAGTTTTACAACCTAAACTGTCTTTCTCAGGATCTGGGAGCCAACCTTCAAAATGTAATCATCAAGGAAGATAGAGCAACTATCTCCCAGTCTCTCTGTGAGAGGACGGAGCCTGACTTCAGTGGGAGCCTTGCTCCAAGTTGTAAAACTCTTTCCTCTTAGGAAGAGAAGAGAAAGTTTACTTTTCCCTTGGGCAAAGCCAATTAGCAAACACAGGTGGCCTAAGACTCCCCAACTCCAGGTCTTAAAAACTCTCCAACCCTTTATTTCAGACTGGGCTCTGGCCTCTCTTCCCTATTGCAATAGTCTTGAATAAATCTTCCTTGCCTGTTTAACTTTGTCCAATGAAATCTTTGCTTTGACACCACCCTTACTTTGGAGAGGGAAGGGAAACCCAGAAGTTGCAGCGAGGTTGGGAAAGTAATGAGCAAGGAAGGAACAGTAAAAGAATCTTCTATTCCAGGTCTCCAAGGCATAAATCAGCCCTGAGGTAGGGAAAGGGAAAATCTATGACCTGGGAGTGAGATTTAAATTTTCAATTGAACTCTATTAGAACCATCATTTTAATACTGAATAGTGAGTTGTAATTACTGAGATAAAATTTGTTTTGTTAATTGTCACTGAAAGTGTTCTGAAAGGGATGGCTTTTGTCTCAGGAGCTATTCAAGGGGCGGGGGAGGAGGGAAGGAGATTAAACAGTTTAAGGGCAGTTGTTGGATGAAAATATAGATGCTTCCTGATTTATTCTTCCAAGTTCAGTACTTTAAGCAGATATTTAAATAACTTTTAAAAAGTATACCACTTACAGTACTAACACAGACGATTAAGTACCTAAAATAACTAACAAAATATGTGTAGGCCTTTATTAAAAGAAAATAAACCACAATATATGAAAAGGTATAATGTATTATGAGACAGTATTTGTATATTATCCCCCAAACACATTTTTAGTATTTAAAATTCAAATTAGATTACTAACATTTCTTCAACCTTTTATACTTTTTAATCTAACAGTGCAATCCAGGTAGATTAAAGAATTAAATGTAAAAAGCAAAATTTATGTTATAAAGTGCAGTTGATCCTTGAACAACAAACATGGGGGTGTGGTTAGGGGAGTTGATGTCCTGTGCCATCGAAAATCCATGTAGAATTTTACAGTCGGCTCTCTCTATCTGTGGTTCCACATCCACAGATTCAACCAATTGTGGATGTTGTAGTCCTACAGTATGTATTTACTGAAAAAAAAATCGTCATATAATTAGATCCATGCTGTTCAGACCTGTGTTGTTCAAGGGTGAACTGTAGAGGAATATATTTTAATCACATCGAGTAAGGGAAGATGTTTTAATGAAAGATGTGAAAACTGCAAATCCTATAAGAAAAGATTAGTAAGATTGAGTACATCAAAAATTAGAATGTTCACTCAAGAAAAAACATGAACAAGGAATAAGGATCAGACACTGCGAGAACACAATTTCCACAGACTCCTATTACCATTTCTACACACCTACAGCATTTGCCCTGACTTCATGGCTCAAAGGGTGTTGTTCTTATTCCTATGTAAAACCAAATTCTATACATCTGCACTAAATTTCATACTGCCTTTTTTTTTTTAACACCTTTATTAGGGTATAATTGCTTTACAGTGGTGTGTTAGTTTCTGCTGTATAACAAAGTGAATCAGCTATACATATACATATATCCCCATATCTCCTGCCTCTTGCGTCTCCCTCCCACCCTCCCTATCCAACCCCTCTAGGTGGTCACCCTCTAGGTGATCTCCCTGTGCTATGCGGCTGCTTCCCACTAGCTATCTATTTTACATTTGGTAGTGTATATAAGTCCATGCCACTCTCTCACTTCGTCCCAGCTTACCCTTCCCCCTCCCCGTGTCCTCAAGTCCATTCTCTACGTCTGTGTCTTTATTCCTGTCCTGCCCCTAGGTTCTTCAGAACCACATTTTTTTTTTTTAGATTCCATATGTATGGAATCTTGCTTTTTAAATTTACAAATTCAAATGCTTGCTCTCTACTAAGTACTTCTCATTAGCTTACAGGTAAACTGTATTGCTCCCATTCTAAGTATGAAATAAAATTTAAAGTTTCACTTGAACCCACTTTCCCTGCCTGCTATTTACCCATTGTTTCCCTCCCATTTTACAGCAAAAATGACTTGTCGACCCTCCTTTTCTCCACTCCAATTCTCACTTAAACCCAATCCAACTGGGCTTTTGCTCCACAGACACTGTGGTCATGGCATCCACATTGTTAAATCAGTGGCACACTTGACTTGGGATTAGTATTTGTCACAGCGGCCCATGCTCTTCTCTTTCACTCACCTTCTTCCATTTTTCCTGACTTTCCTCATACCTCACTTTTCACCCCTTTTACAGCTTTCTTTGCTGTCTCTTCCCTCCTTTCTTTCCTTTCAGTGTTAAAGTGGCCCAGAGCTCACTGCATGTTCTTCTCCTATTTTCCCTTTGGGATCTCATTCTTTCCCAGCGCTTTAAGTACTACTTCTGTGCCAGCAATTCTAAGATTTACATCTCCAACTCAGATTTTTCTCCTGAAATCCAGACTTGTATATATAATCACCAACATCACATCAGAATAAATGTCTAATCAATGATCCTTTCAGCAATACCTTTAAAATATTTCCAGAACCTGATTTTTTCTGACCACCTTCACTACTTCTCTCTCAGTCTAAAAGGCTACATTATCTCTCCTCTGATTTCTATAGTATTTCCTAACTTGTCTTTCTGTTTTCACTTTGCCTCCTTCACAAGCTATTCTCAAGACAGTAGCCAAATAGATAACTAATAAGGACCTACTGTATAGCACAGGAAACTCTACTCTATACTCTGTAATGGCCTATATGGGAAAAGAAGCTAAAAAAGAGTGGATATATGTATATGTATCACTGATTCACTTTGCTGTACACCTGAAACTAACTCAACATTGTAAATCAGCTATACTCCAATAAAAATTAAAAAAAAAGAAAGACAGTAGCCAGAGTCAAGTCATGTTTTAAAAAGCTAAGTGACTCCTCTCCTCAAAACCCTGCAATAGCTCCCCATTTTACTTCAAGTTAATGCTAATGATCTTACGTTTCCTGCAAGGCCCATATGCCCTCAGTCCCCCACTTCAGACATCATCTTTTAAAATTATCTGCTTCAGGGCTTCCCTGGTGGCGCAGTGGTTGAGAATCCGCCTGCCGATGCAGGGGACACGGGTTCATGCCCCGGTCCGGGAAGATCCCACATGCCGCGGAGCGGCTGGGCCCATGAGCCATGGCCGCTGAGCCAGCGCTTCCGGAGCCCGTGCTCCGCAACGGGAGAGGCCACAACAGTGAGAGGCCCGTGTACCAAAAAAAAAAAAAAAAAAAAAGAGAAAAAATTATCTGCTTCATTCCTTTCCACTCAAGGGGCCACTTTCCTCTCCCTCTAACACTCTGGGAATGTTCCTGCCTAAGAAATTTTGTTCCAAATGAGAAAATATATGACAAATAATTAATGTTTTTATTACACAAAAACCATGTTCTACATTTTACATATAATTCATTATAAACCGAATAAAAAGCATCAAGCACAACACTAAAATGGGCAAAGAATATGGACAGAAAGTATGAACTATAAACAAGCAATAAGCTTAAGTACGAGGGAACTGCTGATGGCAGTGTAATTTTTACAGTCTTGAGGGCTATTGCACATTTTGTATCAGAACATTAAATTATTATTAATGCTCTTTTAAACAATAATTCATCAATTGATCTATGTTCAGGAAATAAAAAGCTATGGTTGTGAAGTTTTACACATGCATTTTATCACACTATTATTTATTTTAATTAAACACTGGAGAGATGATAAACTATTAATTTTTAAATAAATAGTAATATATATTTAGTAGCCACTCAAAATAATATTTTGAGGAGTATTTAATGATTCAGAACAGGAAATGAAAATGCAGCATGCGTTTATGTATTTATATGTGTCTGTGAGTGTGTGTGTATGTGTGTGCACCAGAGTAAAGAAATAAAAATGCCAGTGATTATTTTCTCCAAGTAGTGGTACTAGAGTTTATTTAAAATGTATTCTTTAACCTTTGCTATATTTTCCATGTCTTATAAGATAAATATTAGTGGATTTCAGAATTTTATAATCAATGTTTTATAAATTAATCTGTGTTGTTTCATGTTTTGTGGTGTCAGAAGCATAGGGTATGGCTGGTTCTAGACTTGAGTTAAAACTGAAAGGAGGAAATTGAAACTAGAGAGGGTAAATAAAAAACATCCTTATCTAAGCAGATTGGTTTATTTTTAATCCTATGGAGATGTTATATAAAAAGGTTTAGAACAATAGACTATTTTATTAATATTTATGTCCTATTATACTTACAAAGCATTTATATCTATTATCCAAGTTGATTTTCATAATACTTTGTAGTAAATATTTGCATTATAACGTCTTACCCAAAGTCATGCACACATCTATTCATTTACAAATAGATTTTGAGTCTCTAGTAAGTGCTGAATAAGTTTTACCTGCCAGAAGGCAGGAGTGAAGAAGACAGATCTATTCTGTGTGTCAAGCAACTTCCACATTGACAGACCCTGGATTCAAGCCCATCTTCTTGACCATAGGCTCATACTCTTTCACTACATTAAGTGTTTTTTGGTGATTTAATTTGAAGCTTTGTTTTTTTTTCCTTACAGGTTTCTGTTTGTCCTCTCACAAAGTAATTGATCTAAAATCTCCACTTTGCAAATGAAATCCAGACTTTGTATACTTTGTAAATAATTCAATTAAAATCTAAATTATCTGGGTGAAATACTTCTCTTCTATGTATCAGTTTGCTGGTGGCCACCTGCTTACACTGTACTTAGAAAGCTGCCAAACAAATATATCCTTTCCACTTGGTAAGAGGAAATAATTTCCAGGCCATCACCTTCCACATTATGTTTCATCTTGGCATTAATTTTAATGAAATAATAATGTACTTGGCACCAGAATATCATCTAACATCCAAGGATCTCCAAGTATGTAACAAACATCAATTCAATAGCACAATGACTCTGTAAGAGAAAACACCATTATCACAATCCTGGAATTGAATAGATTGTTGAACAGGGTAAATAATGATGGGGAACCCATTCTGAACTAATCAGAAGGGAGTAGGCTGCCAACTTGAATACTTTCAGTTCATTACCTTACTCGAAGTAGAAAAAGGGTTGGGGATGAGCTGGGACTGCTCAGAAGAAACCCCAAATTCTGAGATTGTGGTAAAACATCTCACCTCTTTACCTAGTTTAATATATGAATGCTCTGTGCTAATAAATTTAAAAATATTTATGTTTGGTTGACAATCTCCTTTACCTGAAAGCACTAGATTTAAAATCACAAAAAAAGCCTCTAACTCAAACCTAGTCCATAAAAGAAAGATGTTTCTAGCTGAGGTGACTAGATGGAAGTTTTACATACACAAATCAACTAACAAAAAATCACGGCTCCTGAAAATGACTCAAAACTGTCTTCTGAAATGACTTATATTTGCTCATGATATATAACATATTTTAAAATCTAATGTAAAGAACAAAGTTAACACTGCCATCAAAGGATGTCGTTATCTATAAATGAAAATATGAAACAGGTTTTTTTCATTCCAGTAAAATGTTTTTAGTTAGATAAGGCTATTAATTGCTGGATAAGGAGATCATTTTGATCATTTGGCATGGTAACATTTGATCCTTCAGTATCCCAGTCAGTGATGCTCTTTATTCCAAACAGAAAGGGCCAAAAAATTAATTTCAATATGTTATCTGCACCCAATAAATGTACTTATAAAAAAGATGTCTCACTCTGTTTTTCACACAGCTTTGTTGTATTTAATTTTATCTAACTTTAATAATTGTTAAACTCTGTGCACTTCCACTGAAAAAGATTTCAGGGCTTCCCTGGCGGCGCAGTGGTTGAGAGTCCGCCTGCTGATGCAGGGGACACGGGTTCGTGCCCCGGTCCGGGAAGATCCCACATGCCGCAGAGCGGCTGGGCCCGTGAGTCATGGCCTCTGAGCCTGCGCTCCGCAATGGGAGAGGCCACAACAGTGAGAGGCCCGTGTACCGCAAAGGAAAAAAAAAAAAAAAAAAAAAGGCGCCCCGCAAGGGGAGAGGCCACAACAGTGAGAGGCCCGTGTACCGCAAAGGAAAAAAAAAAAAAAAAAAAAAAGATTTCACACAGTTTGCTGATTTGCAATTGGCAGTACCTTTCAAAGGTAAAGCTGTGAAGAACTATCAGAAGTAAGGGGCTGGGCTTCCCTGGTGGCGCAGTGGTTGAGAGTCCGCCTGCCGATGCAGGGGACGCGGGTTCGTGCCCTGGTCCGGGAAGATCCCACATGCCGCGGAGTGGCTGGGACCGTGAGCCATGGCCGCTGAGCCTGCACGTCCGGAGCCTGCGCCCCGCAATAGGAGAGACCACAACAGTGAGAGGCCCGCATACCGCAAAAAAAAAAAAAAAAAAAAGAAGTAAGGGGCTAATGTTTTGCTCAGGAAATGTATTACATTTGCATTTCCTACAGCTCTTCTGTTTTGTAGAGGTATATACTGTGTTTGTATGAAAGATGATTTTAGAATTATTTCTATACTTTTAAGCAATAAGTAGTTGAAAAATGGTGAATGAAGATGAGACTGGTAATTAAACTCTAGAATATGCAGAGAATGTCCTAGTGCATTTCAGCATTTGGATTATGTCATCCATAAAAATTAGTTTCTCAGTTATTTTGATTGCCTTTTCAAAAAATACTTGACAGCTGCACACTCAATATAAGAGTTCTTGGGAATGTGCATGTTTGCTTAGTTATAATGTAATAAAGTTAAGATCATTCTATTAAATACTAATTAGTTTACAGGAAATTCTAAATGCTTATTATGAGTTAATCTAATCTTTTAAAAAGAGAACTGTTAAGGTTTTAAGTGTCACACTTAAAAACAGAAAATTGATTTTTGCTTAAAAGTGAAATTACTTAAAATACATCATATAACTGCTCTTTTTGAAATTTTTTTATCTGAAATTTTACTTTGCCTATATTTTTATTTCATCATTAATTTAGCTAAAACATTTGCACATATAAATCTGTTATTTAAGAGACTATAACTTAGTACTCAGGAGTATGAGTTTTGTAGAAAGAATACTAGTAAAGAGGAATTAATACATTTTTCGTGTTTAAAATATTAATACTTAATATTTATTAATCAATGAGCTCTTATTAGGCATGTGGTAAATGCTTTCTAAGTATGTGCCTATTTAATCCTCAGAATTCTGTGATATAGGTACTGTACTACAGTTAACATTATATTTTATTATATTTATATATTATTATATTTACCCAAAGCTACAACAAGTAAGTGGCAGATGTGTGCTGTGAACACAGTACTGGATTGTGTCTTACTAAGTAAATGGAGTCCATGAGGCATTTCAGTCACGAGAATAGATTAGGGACCATGGAGAGTTCCACTCCCCTGCAGCCAATGGATTTGAAACTGAAAATATTACTCTGGTTTTCAGTATTTGATATAGAAGTCTTAGGTCTGGACTGTAAGACGCAGGTGATAGTGTCTGTACTGTAAAATGGATGATAAACTTGGCGAAATATAATATTGATATTTTATCTCAGTAATTATATTTTCCAATGTTATTTCTGCACTATTTAAGCCAAATATCTCTCTGTTCCTAGGTTCTCAGGAAGAAACATTTTCCGAATTTACACTATAAAACCCACCCCCCCCCATGATCACATATTTCTTTCATAAGCAGACCTGGATAAATTGATCACAATGGTGGCATGCTGTGGAATAATTATAATTGGTCATCTAGACTAAAAAATATAGCCAGAATGATATTCTACACAGTGTAGCCAGGCTACAGATGCTAAGTTAAAAGGATGTTACAATTGACTTTAGGGTTATAATTACAATAGCCAAATTCTATGCAATACATATGAATCCTACAGGAAAACTCTAGAGCATTCAAAATAATATTAAATGCTTCCACAGAATAGTGCCACATACAATCATAAACAAAGAGGCAATATTTTGACAATCGGCAAATTATGTCACCGGCCCGTGTGTCAGCATACTAGAACAGAGCCACTCTGCTGTGACCCGTGTCCAAAGCTGGCTCATTCTGCCTGCAACATAGTCTTTTAATTCTTACACACATCATCTCACACATAACATTTTCTGGTTGGTACTAAGAGTGGCTTTTCTTACGTGCTGCCTAATTTTTTTTCCCTTTCATTTTTAAAAGATTCTTTGAATAATATTATATTTTGTAAGTAGTATCTACAGGTTTGATTCAAGTAGAATGGATCAGCAATTTATCAGGAAAAACCTAAATTGCACAAAGCAAAATGTTGCTTGGTAATGCAATTTTCTTAATTTGAGATACTAAAGCTATGATTGGATATAATGAGTATTTTTCTACATTACTCCATTTGAGAATAAGAACATAGTCTTGATGAAATATCTCAGGCCTAAGTTTTAGTTTCTATAGGGTAGCTTTAAAAAAAAAAAGTCATGGTATTGGTTTAAGCTTTGCAGTATATACAACCATTACTTGAGTGTAATCTAACAAAAATAATATTGAATTTATAAGTCAGTAGAGTTCTTATTTCGATGGCCGATTTACTACACAATTTCAGAAATCATGTTCTGTTGATGCATCCCAAACTAAGTATTTCTGTACAATTCTTCTGAAAATTAATAAGCAAATGAAAAAGGAGGAGTTGGAGAAGGAACAAAGTATGTATGATATAATCTATATAAAATATATTATTTTCATTTCTTTTTACCACCAGTGAGGAACTAGGTACACAGAGAAGCTACATAACTCCCCCAAAGTCACACAGGCAATGGAACTGAGATTTGAACCTTCATGATCTCATTCTAGAATCTATGTTCTTAACTACTATGATATGTCACACCTTTCTGTAACTTTGGAAAATACTGCTATCCTAACACCTTACCTTTATGGTTCTGTGAAATCTTTTGAACACACGAATCTACTGATCCAGAGATGGAATATTTGTTTTAAATTACTTTTTTTTTGCTTATAGGGATGGAACTGCAATGTCCATTCACATGCTTGTAATCCTTTATGGTGAAAACTTACACTAGCAAGATAATCTACGGGTGTGCTACAATCTTGACCACTCAGGTGCTTGGGTCAACTGAAATACACACAGGAAACACTTGATTTCAGAATGAAGTAGGATATCTTCAATTCTGAGCCCTCACAATTTTCTGGAATTAGTATAGGGACTCTAAGGTTAAAATAATTGCTTCAGTTATGTGAATGGTCTATGGTAAGGGTTGACTGATATATGGTATGTATTGGAAGATATATAATAAAAACTTTTTCACCCTATTTACTGGCACCTACAAATGCCAAGGGCTGTGCTCTGCCCTGGGTGGTGTAATGTGGATACTCCTTGTCCTCAGGGAGTTTACAGTTTAATAGGGTGAGGCAAGCATTTAACAGATCAACAGATGTGCAGCATCTGTCTAAAAGGGGAAGTACAGATTGCTAAGGGAGTAACCCCAACTTGGGAGAGCTAATTCAGTCTAGGATGTTCAGGGAGTCAAGAACACCGGGATCTGAAGAAAACAATTATCAGCTAAATAGATTTGTGAGTGTGGTAGAGGTAGAAAAAGGAGAGAGTTCCGAACATGTGGTATAAGACTTCCAAGGATTGCAAAGCAGAATATGGAAGGAAGATTCTTCAAAGTGTGTGAGGATTCCTGAAAGATAATCCAGGAGTAGATGGTTAAGTTCTTGAAATCTAACTGTGCTCAGTCAGAAACCCTGGTGCCTCGTTCACCCTTCTGCAAAGGACGGAGAAGCTTTAGAAGCAGGCCTGAAGGCGGCCATGGCTGTAAGATGACGGAAGTCCTCTTGCCTGCTTTTACTCTGTCTTGGGCTCCTAATTGCCTAGAAGTCCCTTGTTTCTGTTTGGCAACACCCTTTTTCACAAGAGGGGAAACCAGTCTGAGCTGTGACTGCACTTACAGCACAAGTGATTGAGTAATGGGCTACTGCTTTCCGCTGCCACATCCTGCAGCCTCTCCCACTCCTGTGACCTTCCCTGTCCTCATGTCTTTACCTGGCATGATGTAGCACAGCTGATTGTTCAAGAAGAAACCAAACCGGTACCCTAGGGTCGGAAAATTTACCTTTCAAATATTGCTCTTGGCTTGTTCCAAGTACAGAATCAATCTACGTGTGCGTACACACACACACACACACACACGTAAGAGCTAAAAGGCCTGTTGTATAGTATTCTAAAAAGAAGGAGAACAGATCATGTTTATGAAGAAACTAGTCTCTCTTCAAGTATTTAGGATCCATGGACATACAGAAAGCAAACTTGCATCCAGAAATTAGTTATGCATATTGTTTTTCTTGTTTTTGCTTTTCTGTGTTTCTCCTGTTTTTCACCTGGGCACACTACAAACACTGCCATCCTGACCTTTACTGCAGCTAGATGTGGCTACAAAACTAAGTTACAGTCAAAGTAACGGGAAGGGAGTGGTATGTGCCTACCTCTAGGACAGACCTTTAAAATCTCCTGTGAGCACTCTTCCATGTTCTAAACCCTCCCCTTCTTTTTTCATTGTTGTTGCCATTACCTAGAATAGAGAGGCCATGTGTTGAAGACTGAAGAGTTTCTATCAGTCTGGGACTCGAAATGAATGCAAAAATGCAAGAACCCCCATCCCAACACTACAACTGCTACAAATACACATCTTTTCTCACTGACTTGGAACATCAGCCTTAGACTATTAGATAAGAGAGAAATACACTGTCTTTTGCTTAAGTCTGTAACATTTTGTGTATATTTGTTACTGTAGCTTACCTTACCCTACCTGGCACAGAATCTCTAAATTCTCATTCTATATTTATGAAACATATTAGATTACAGGTAAACAAAATTTTGTAGCCTGTTAGTATGATTCACTTACTTCTTGATCAAATAAACTCATTTGATAAGATCAAAAATTAACCCATTGTGTGTTTTTTTTTATAGCTAATAACATTTTACAAGTTACAAGCAAAACCTAAAAGTATTAGTAATACCATTATTAACCTCCAAAGAATGTTTCATTTTAATGGGAGTTCTTTTAAAGTACCACGTCTTGGTTGAAGTGCCCTAATATTCTTAATCATGTAGTTCAAATATGTGAAAATCAAGTTCTTATAATACTTCTCTATAACTCTTAAAATAATGACTCAAAATGATAAAACCCAGGCTTCCCTGGTGGCGCAGTGGTTGAGAGTCCGCCTGCCGATGCAGGGGACACGGGTTCGTGCCCCGGTCCAGGAAGATCCCACATACTGTGGAGCGGCTGGGCCCGTGAGCCATGGCCGCTGAGCCTGTGCGTCCGGAGCCTGTGCTCCACAACGGGAGAGACCACGACAGTGAGAGGCCCGAGTACCACAAAAAAAAAAAAAAAAAAAAAAGAAAAAAAATGATAAAACCCTAATTTGGACCTGAAATTTTCTCTATTTCAACACATATAAGTATGCCAAACTTTAGGGCATTCTTCTGAAGCACAGTTATCAAAGTTTTCCACATAAGATTTTAAACATTTAAAAAATGTAAAACCTGGGCTTCCCTGGTGGCGCAGTGGTTGAGAATCCGCCTGCCGATGCAGGGGACACGGGTTCGTGCCCCGGTCCGGGAGGATCCCACATGCCGCGGAGCGGCTGGGCCCGTGAGCCATGGCCGCTGAGCCTGCGCGTCCGGAGCCTGTGCTCCGCAA
>NC_041218.1:30853421-30867272 GCF_002837175.3 Physeter macrocephalus
CGTGCTCCGCAACGGGAGAGGCCACAACAGTGAGAGGCCCGCGTACCGCAAAAAAAAAAAAAAAAAAAAAAAAAGTAAAACCTATTAATGAACCATAGTCCTGTATATTATTAAAATATCTTTGCACCTAACTGGAAAATTATTAATAAGGGTCATGATTCTAAAGTTACTAAAACTTCCCAAGATGTTCTGGAAGAGCTCTGATTTATCAAACTGTATATATTATGCCAGGAACATTCAAGGTCAAGGTCCCTGGTAGCCTTTGGTCTAGAGCTATGCATATGAAGGAGTCCTGTGGGGTTCCACTATATAAGCCAGGGCAAATTTCTTCTCATTTCATTATGTTACTTTTTGTGTAGATAATAAAAAATCAAAACGAAACAAAAAACGTCCCCCAAATTCTTTTTTGGTTAGCCATGACCAAAATACTAAAATACTTAGAGGGATCTTCTATCAAAGCAGACCTTTATAAATGCCACTTTCCTGCAAAAAGTTTGTACACTAGTTAGATTCACATACAATTTAAAAATTGGAACTAGGCCTTCTTACACACTAAATTCCATTGCTTTTCTCTTAAGTCAGTGGTTTCTTGTGCTTTTACTGTAACTTGTTCCAACTCATCTAAGCCAATTTTTTTAATGCCATCCAATTTCTTCTCATATCTTGAACTGAGATTAGGACCAGAAGTGTCTTGGTGCCTACAAATTTTGAGAATCTATTTTATTTTTTTAATTCAGAAAAAGGTAGTTATAGGAATCGCAGAAAAGTAGAGAAGGCAGCGCCGGTTCTCATGATCTGTTTATGGAATCAAGCACCCATTATCCAATCTTCAGCAGTAACTCTTGAGTCAAGGTTTATCTCAGTTTTAAACTACCCCCTGAACTCCAGCAAATACATATCCATCCATACATGCATGCATATACAAACAACCAAAAATGCTCAGATAGCAGTAATAAACCAATACTAGCAAATAGTTTACATCAAATACTGTTACTTTTTTCTTTTAATATTTGTCTCTTTTTTGTGTTAAAGATAAAGAACAATGAACAGCATAGTATCATGATTATTAGCTTCAGGAAGAGAATAAAAATGTGAGGAGATATTACTTCTATACTACGGGTTGATCAGTCATTGAAACTATGTGAGTTGTGATTATTGGAAGCAAAATAGGGATTCTACTTGCAGGTGGCAGATGGGACACATGCATTTATTACTCCCTTCTACCTACTTTCAATTCAATTCCTCTGAATTATCAGAAAGGATATTTATTTTAAATATATAATAGCAATAAAACAAGAAATGGTAAAGGTAACAAAAACTAGCAGAAAAACAGATGAGATCATATTTGGAAAATAAAAAGCAACTATAAGCCATAATAGGCACAAAACAGAACCGTTCCACAGGTAATAACAGGCTTTGCCATGGAATCTACTGAGAAACTCTAAGTTTAGAAACAACTAAAAGTCAGCTGAGTATAAGTACTTAATTGAAGGACTGCTTGAGAAATAGATCAACCACTCAGGGCTATAGAAATAGCTGTACTGTTATGTTCACCTCTAGATAAACTCCTAAACTCAAAGTGATGGGGACTTCTTCCATGGTTATTGGGGTCAGAGAGAGAAAGAGCAGCAAAGCTTAATATAAATCTGTATTTTCACAATAAATATGGAGGAGTAATGAGTGAGAAGGAGAAAGGTCAGCTCCACTGCTGAAACACACTACAGTGTTCACAGTCCAATGTAAAGCCCTGCTCAACTTGGTCATTATAGCGGGTCACCATCTGGATCCCTATTTCCACTACCTGAAGGAAAACTGGCAAGCCATCTAAAATAATATATTTTCGGGCTTCCCTGGTGGCGCAGTGGTTGCGCGTCCGCCTGCCGATGCAGGGGAACCGGGTTCGCGCCCCGGTCTGGGAAGATCCCACATGCCGCGGAGCGGCTGGGCTCGTGAGCCATGGCCGCTGAGCCTGCGCGTCCGGAGCCTGTGCTCCGCAACGGGAGAGGCCACAACAGAGGAAGGCCCACATACCACAAAAAAAAAAAAATAATAAAATAAAATAAAATAAAATAAAATAATATATTTTCAAGTAATTTAGAAGTATTATTACAAGTAAACAGATACATGTGCCTTGTCTATATTTCTGGGTATCTACCCTGAAGACATTTTGTACATGTACACAGATATATATGCACATGGATATTGATTTTAAATTTAATAGTGGAGGAAATGGAAACAGCACAAATGTTTATCAATAGGACACCAACAAACATACATACATCCATACAAACCAAAACCATCCAGTCATTAAACATCATGCTGCATGGAGATGGAAATAAGAACAGTGAAAATACATATCTTGATTGAAGGGTTCGTTACATGGGTGTATACATTTGTCAAAGGTCATCAAACTGTTCTCTCTACATTTTAGTGAATGTAATTATATGCCTCTAACTCTTAAAGCTAACAGAGAAGCCATCATGAGTTTTGTTGAGATGTGTTAGGACACAGAAATAGGAAATCTGAAACCAAAATATTTTGTAAATATTTAGACTTTACCGTTAACAGGGGCGCTTATGATACTAAGGAGGAACAAATGAAAAATATGACAGAGATGAGCAAACAAAGACTTATCCTACCCCAATAAAGCAGAGGCAATGACTATTTTGATATGACTACCTAAGAATGATTAATTAATCACTGGTTCTCAAACTTGGTTGCTCATTAGAATCTCCTGTGAGCTTTGAAAGAGCTACTGATGCCTTGGTCCCATACCCAGAAACCCGGTTTAATTGGTCTGGGCTATTACCTGGGCATCAAGGGTTTTAAAAGCCTCCCAGGTGATATTAACATGCAGCAGGTTTTAGGAGCCACTATTTAGTCATTCTCAGACTGAGAACTACTGAATTAATGTCCTTTCTTCATCTGAAGCCAATGGAATGAAACTCATTTACCTAAAGTAACACAAAAATGACTTTAGAAGCATTTGAAGTATTTCAGATTACTATGAAGTATTTCAGATTACTATTTATGTCAGCAGTAGATGCTGCTGATATAAATTGTTTAATACACAAGTCTGTTAAAACGTGAGTGTGGGGAACCATATTTACATGCTACTTAACTTAATGATATGAGCTTTGCTAAAGAAGCTACTTAAGATGAATAAAGAATACCACTTCCTCTCAATCAATGGATTTGTCTCAATCTATCTTTGCCTCTCTTGGATTGTCTACTCTGGCACAAAGATACTGAGAGGGACATGAACTGGAACAGAGAATATGGGTTTTTAGACTCTGCTTCCAGATATACCATTCTGGATCACATATCATGACTGAACTATGCAAATGGAAGGGAAGAATGCCTGCTGAGCATCTCTGAAACCTTCCTTTGATAACCTCACGCTCACACCAACAGCTAAATATGAGGAACCTCTGAGCATCCGTTTGCAGTGTTCTGCTTGTTGGTTGGGTCTTCTTCACAGAAGCACTATTAAGAAACAGTCCCCAGGAACCAGTTAACAATGAGAGGATATGCAGACAAGCATGTTTGATGACCAACTTTAAATCTTTTCCCGAAGGAAGGAGGGCAGATTCCAATTACTGAGCCAGAATGAGCCCTATTCTTGCCTGTTCTCTAGCCAACAACTCTGTGTGCCCAATCACAGCGATTTATATCCATGATGGAAGGACTAAACTCACAGGGGAAAGATAATCTTATCGAGTCAAAGCCAAATGTAGATAAGCTGATTATCACGGAAGGTCTGAAGCAAGAGAAACTGGATACAGAACTCTAAACATTTCTTATTATCAGCAAATGTGCACAGCAGCTGCTAGTAATCACCAATCACAATAAGCAGACAGACAGAAAATGGGAAAATATTGTGGATGCACCCAAATTCCAAATCTTGGTACCTAACTGAATTTAGTGCAAAGCATCAGCATGAATTCAAGTATGTGTGAATCATGGTAATCATGTGAAGTGCTAAATCACACATTTCCTGATTTAGCCAAGCTTCCAAAAACACTATATTCTGTGTGCCACAATTTGTACTAAGCTTTTTAGGGTCAAACTTCTAGCGTCACACCACACACACTCTTCCCAACAATGTGCTTTGCTATAGCATTATATAGCAATTATCATATTAAAAGAAATAAAGCATTTGGATGTGTGAATCAAAGACATTGACAAGAACTTTCAACATCAATTTAACAAAAAAAATTCAAAGAACTACATATGTATGTTTGCGTTTGTATATGTATGTTTGTCTACCCATCCATTCACACACACACACACACACACACACACACACACACACACACACACAAGCATCCAACCAGAAAATATCCAATATTTATTTTATTAAACAACAATAGGCCAAATCTCATCGAGTTTATTATGCAGTTAGCACAGGTTAAAACAGAGGGGAAATTAAGCACATTAAGGTAAACCTGAGGAATCCTTGTGGTGTTGGAACTGTTCTGTATTTTGACTGTGGTGGTGATACACAAACCTACACTTGTGCTAAAATTGCCTAGGACCAAATACACACACACACACACACACACACACACACACAGAGTCCAGTAAATCTGAGTACTATCAGTAGATTACATCAATGTTAGTAACCTGGTTGTAATATTATGCTTTGCAAGACATTACCATGGGGGGAAACTGGATAAAGGGCACACAGGTTTCTCTGTATTATTTCTTACTGCTGCCTATGAACCTACAACGATCTCGAACTCAAAGGTTTACTTGAGATAAAACTGAAATGCAAAGTGATAAGTGCTATGATAAAAAAAAAAAGCACAAGTTGTTATGGGGGCACATAATAGGGCTATATAATCTAGATTGGTAGGTTAAAGAAATTGAGTAGAATGAAATGAAGCAATTGCAAGTTAAAGAAGTCCAGGAATAAAGATTAGTTTATGCAAAACAACGTAGTTTAGTCTAAAACATTATTTCTGAGTACTGTTAGGTAATTTTAAATATTTTCCAGGTGAGAGAAGAGAAATTCTATTGGAGAGGGAGTTAGTTGCCAATTCTTTAAGGAATATGTGATTAATGTTTATGGGTCCAAACTTTAAAAGACATGTGAATCCCTTTAAATCTTGTATCTAGAGACACTAAAATGATCTAACAGCAGGGTAGTGAAGGTCATGGATGAGGCTAACCTAGAGGCATGAGCAACATAAATAGGTGCAAAAATTCAAGACGGAGTGCCTGTCACAAACTGAGAACTGGACAAATATGGGTTGAATGTAAAAGGAGACAGTGGTAGTAGAGATGGAAGGAGGGGAAGCATAGCCTTGACTATCCATTGGATATAGATGGTGTAGGAGACAAAGTTATCAAACTCAGGAAGGGATCACTCCAGGGTTACAGGTATGAGTTTTAAGTGTTTAATTGTACCATTTATTTCCACATGAATACAAATAAGTGTCAGCTTGTAACTCCTTTTTCTTCTTTCTCCTTCTCCTTTCTTTAATGAAACAGTGTAAGCTACCTTGTATTTTACACTGGAAAAATGTGTTGGAAAAATTGAGTGGATGTCAAAGGTTACCAGGGGACAAGATAAGCAATTCCATTTCTTTTTGTTTATAGCATCTCAAACCATGCTGTGTCCTCCCCAAATAGTAAAATTGTATTACTTTTTTATTTCACTTGGAAAGAGATGCACACTACACTTTTTGTTGCAAATATTCAAATAATATTCTTGTACTGGGAATCAATATTGTAATAGTCACCTGGACTATATATAAGCAGTGACCCTCAATAATTTGCAGTGCTTTGAAGGCTGACAAATAGGTGGCAAAAACACTACTTTTAACTTCAAGATAACAGATTGTATTTCTTTTATGATATCCCTGCAGTGGTGAAAATGGAAATTATTGACTCTGGGAACTCAGCCTACAGTGCTGTTAATCACTGTATTGCTATTAATTGATTTCCTTAAGAATGAGCCAGATCCAGCAGGACACTACTTATTAGACCTCTCTCCCACTTGTAATGCAGTGCTTTTAATACTGCATGCAGAGTTTTCAGAGCGAAATGTCTGGTTTTCAGAACAGAGGTACCTTTGTATGGAACAAGTAAGAACCAGTCAGTTTAAGCTATATAGTGATACAGTGATCCTTTGAAAGGGAGAGACTTGAATTGTTCTTCTCTCCTCTGTCTGCATTATCATAGGTAAATAATTTGAAACTATGCATTCAAATATTCAGTTCAGTCATGTTGCTTGTATTGCAATATGTGCAGAAACCTCAAGATCTTTTATTATTTTGAAATAATACCCAGGGACCCCACTACTTTGTCCAACATACCTAGAAAAATCATTTTGTCCAAAAAGGCACCCCAAGTTTCTAGAAACTAGAAGCTAAAAGCTACTTTCTTTTTTTTTTCCCCAAAATCCATAACTGGCAGTGGAGAGCACGAGGTTAGATATTAAATAAAACTAAAATTCAGAAGGAAAAATTTATAATCTATATTCAAAATAATAGAACACTATGCTGACATGAATATATTTATGGGTATATTTAAACAATGAACACATGTCTATCTTAACTAGGCAAAATTGGAGGACTATTATCTAATACATTAGAAAGTTTGATTGATTGATCATTTTGCCCTTTTTCTTAATAGACTATTACAGCAGTAGACAAAGGAAGAAATAAAGTGCCCAGCTAATCTATCTGTATCATACTGGAAAGGTCAAAATAGAATTGTACATTACTACTGTCAGAAATATATAAAACATTAACGTTTCCATACCATAGTCTCATCACAAAAACTGTAATGGAGACTGAAAAAGACACAATATTCGTCCATTCTTATGACTCAAATAGCTATTAAGTTGGAAATGGAATGGCATAAATCTAATCTCAGGAGAGGTGCTGACTGGAAGAAAATACTACGGATCCATTCCTTTCTTTTGTAGGATCTTGAGTTCTCACTCAAGCCATCCTATGTATACTCAGATATTTTTTCCACAAGAAACCCTCAAAGTGACATATGTGTACTCATGACTAAATACAACACCTCTGTTAGAAATAGGCAAAGGCATACATCAAAAGCAAATAATACATTTAGTAAGTAATAAAATATAGAAATAATAAATATAACTATTAAGGTCAATTAAGAATTATTTTGCATCTTGTTAAATTAATGCAGTATAGGAACTTGAGAAGAATTATACATAAATGTAAATATTCTGTGAATAGCTTCAAGTTTAATAGATTATGATATTTTTAAACATACCTTCTAACCATTACCTATGTAATTGTGTTACACAGAAACAAATGTGAAAATTACCATATTTACTTTGTATTAATACAGACTTTGTATTGTATTTTGTGGGATTTTAAAAAATGGTAATATGTGCGTAAGGTATACACACATGTACATATACACCAAACCATAAATCGTATTAATTATTTAATATGCCAAATAAGACAAAACTAGCATAAAAAACAGCATAGATTTTTAGAGAGATGAATTTTAAGATGCATTAAAAATGTGAGGTTCAGGCTTCCCTGGTGGCGCAGTGGTTGAGAGTCCGCCTACCGATGCAGGGGACACGGATTCGTGCCCTGGTCCGGGAAGATCCCACATGCCGCGAAGCGGCTGGACCCGTGAGCCATGGCCTCTGAGCCTGCGCGTCCGGAGCCTGTGCTCCACAATGGAAGAGGCCACAGCAGTGAGAGGCCCGCATACCGCAAAAAAAAAAAAAAAAAAAAAAAAAAAAAAAAAAATGTGAGGCTCTTCTTAGCTTTGAAGACAATTTGTGTTTTTTTTTCTGCCTCCTGGCAGTTCAGCTTAAGTTGAAATTTATACAGCAAACATCTTATAATTCCTACCTCTGAAGAAACTCAGTAATGATACTTGCACTGGAGGCTTCATTGTTATAATAACACTCTTACTTTGGAAAAAATTAGATGTTAAACTCAGCATAATTGCTGAAGACACAATATTTATGAAAAAAAAAACTTTCAGAAAAGTTTTTGTTTTGGGGGAAAAATATATTATCAACTTGGCATTAAAAATCAAATGTAAGTCAACAAATATTTGAACACCTATTAAATACAGCACAGTTTGTTATGAAAGACACATAATAAGCAAAAGGGAATCCTCAAGTAGTTTATAATCCAGTACAGACATAATAAAAAGCTGAATATCATAAATACTACAAAAGACATTAAATTATGCTATGAGGGAAGTTTGTGGAAAAAAGGATAATATGGGAAAAATATCAGAAAATGCTTCAATGAGGATATAAATAGGGCTTCACAAGCAGAAATGTCAGAGGAAAAAACTTGAGGTAGATACTCGAAATGAGGAAATAAAAAAGAAACTATACCAAAAAAAGAGGCAGGGGGGTAGTGTTTAAAGAAACTGTGAGCAATCCAGATACATTAGAAAATAGTTTAAGCACCTAAATAGGTACTGGGATATGAAGGCTGAAAGTATGATTGGCTCATATTGTCAATAGGCTGAATATCAAGCTGAATATGCTAGATTTTACTTGATAGGAAATGAAGAAACTGAAACTTTTGGAATAAGTATGTGTATGAATAAGAGTTTAATGTAGTAATTGTCTACAGAATGACTTGTGAAACTTTTCCAACTCATTTGTTTTATTTATTTATCTGTGGAAGTAAATTTTTAATGGCTGGTTAATTATATCACTAGATTTTTATTGCAAAGAGTACTCATTTAAGCACTTAAAAATGGAAGGTGTACAAAGATTAAATTAAGACACGGTAAATTGACTAAATATTTGGTTTTTATATAAATAAAGGTCATGACCACACTGTTGACATGTAATACTGTTATAATACAACAATTAAACTTGTGAGTCTACAACAGAAGTCATCTGTAGTTAAACAGGAAACAAAGTTGAAAAAGACCATGTTAAGACAAAACTACTGGGATTTACAGGTGGGGATTGTAAGTAGCAACAAACAGATTCACTCAGCTCCTGAGTATTTCAAGTTTTACAGTACACATTAAAAATGATTTCTTCCATCAACACTATAAATTCAAACTGTCAGATATTTATGCATTTTGCAAGTTACACTGATTGAATTGCTTACATGGGAGCAGGAGTCAGAACACCTCCCAATTTGAAGTTTACATCACCCATATGCTAACACAAACACAACTTGTTCCGTTTCCTTCCCTCCTCTCTCCCCTCTGACAAAGAAGGCAGGATTTTTTGTTTCTTTTAGGTAATTGTTTTAAAGGATTTGTGATGATCAATCTGAACGTCTGAAATTCAGTAATATTTAACTCTTAGACAACTAAGAGGTTAAAGATGGAAAATAATTTCTCCTAACACTAAGTTAGAAAATCATTTGCATCATACTGTAAACAAGGAAGCAATGTAAAGTGACAAAAACCTGTCCCCAGTACAAAATTGAAAAAATCTAAATTTCAAATCAGCAGAACTGGTCTACTTCCATGTTGACTATATGCCACAATATAAGTGTGAGCTCCATAAATGCATAGCTAATGTAGGTAGTCTTCCACTGTGGCAAAAGCACAGGATCCAATTCCTGATCGAGCCATCAGTCCTAGACACTGTGTGGCCTGTCCCATGGCTAGGGCAAGTGGAGGCTGCTTTGGCAGATTGTGGGTTTCTAATATTGCACTGTTAAGAGCTGAGCACACAGGAAAAATGACACTTTTGCAACTCTATTTTTCAAAGGCTTTTATGTAGATTACAGAGTACTGACTCCTAAAATTGAGTTTATCACTTTATCCATACACCTCACACGGAACCACCAATGCACTCATTTACAGAGGTTGGTATAGTATTTGACACCCAAAAGGGAAGCAAAAAATGCTTTCTGAATGACTGAAAGAATAATATGTATAGAGATGACTAAACTAGTTTAAAGACTAATTTTCTAATCAAGTAGAAATTAAGGCATGAAATAGGACAGGGCACTGGTAATGAAAACAAAGAATGAGTTTTAAGAAAATCAAAGGTGATTCTAAGGTTTTGATCGGGAGGACTTTAAAGAATGGAGAACAAGTCATCAACCTACAAGTGTTAAAGGCAAAGAGTTTAAAAACAGTGGGGGCATTGGTGTTTGGGGACAGGTTAAATTTCAACAGCAAATGAAAGACTGAGGTGAAGTTAGGTAGAATAAAGTCATAATCTTAGGACAGGATTTCTAGAAACAGATAATATCTAGAGGTGAGGTTTTGTCAATACTCAACAATATAGAGATGATTAAAACAATGGAAGTATCAAAGTTTAGAAACTATAAAGAGAAATTCAAAGATGTTCACATTTAGAAAGCCTACGTTTAAATGAAAATTGGTAAGCAAGGTAAATAGAGAAGTGAGACTGCAGAACAAAGTTATTTGGACTGATATGAAAAAGATTCAGACGATGTTGCTGCTGCTGAAAATGGAAATAATGTGACATTTAGCTTCTACTATACGCTAACCACTGACAGTTATTTTTAATGATTTTCAGATTTAATCCCCAGAACAAGTATATGATGTCTATATTATAATTTTTCTTTTTTGTTTAAATATAGGGAGAGTGTTGCCCAGAAAGTTTAGAGGAAGGGATGACATCAGGATTCAAAAAAGATTTTTTTTTTTTTTTTTTTTTGTGGTACGCAGGCCTCTCACTGCTGTGGCCTCTCCCGTCGCGAAGCACAGGCTCCGGATGCGCAGGCTCAGCGGCCATGGCTCACGGACCCAGCTGCTCCGCGGCATGTGGGATCCTCCCGGACCGGGGCACGAACCTGTGTCCCCTGCATCAGCAGGCGGATTCTCAACCACTGCGCCACCAGGGAAGCCCCAAAAAGATTTTTTTTTGAATTTTTGAATTTTATTTTTTTATACAGCAGGTTCTTATTAGTTATCTGTTGTATACCTATTAGTGTATACATGTCAATCCCAATCTTGCAATTCCTCCCACCACCACCACGCCCTCCCCACCACTTTCCGCACTTGGTGTCCATACTTTTGTTCTCTACATCTGTGTCTATTTCTGCCCTGTAAACTTGTTCATCTCTACCATTTTTCTAGGTTCCACATATACGCGTTAATATATATTTTTCTTTTTCTGACTTACTTCATTCTATATGACAGTCTCTAGATGCATCCACATCTCTACAAATGACCTAATTTCATTCCTTTTTATGGCTGAGTAATATACCATTGTATATACGTACCACTTCTTCTTTATTCATTCATCTGTAAATGGGCATTTAGGGTGCTTCCATGATCTGGCTATTGTAAACAGTGCTGCAATAAACATTGGGGTGCATGTGTCTTTTTGATTTATGCTTTTCTCTGGGCATATGCCCAGTAGTGGGATTGCTGGGTCGTATGGTAGTTCTATTTTCAGTTTTTTAAGGAACCTCCATACTGTCCTCCATAGTGGCTGTATCAATTTACATTCCCACCAACAGCGCAAGAGGGGTCCCTTTTCTCCACACCCTCTCCAGCATTTGTTGTTTGTAGTTTTTCTGATGATGCCCACTCTAACTGGTGTGAAGTGATACCTCATTGTAGTTTAGATTAGCATTTCTCTAATAATTAGTGATGTTGAGCAGCTTTTCATGTGCTTCTTGGCCATCTGTATGTCTTCTTTGGAGAAATGCCTACTTAGGTCTTCTGTCCATTTTTTGATTGGGTTGTTGGTTTTTCTAATATTGAGCTGCATGAGCTGTTTATATACTTTGGAGATTAATGCTTTATCTGTTGATTCGTTTGCAAATATCTTCTCCCATTCTGAGGGTTGTCTTTTCATCTCATTGTAGTTTCCTTTGCTTTGCAAAAGCTTTTAAGTTTCATTAGGTCCCATTTGTTTATTTTTGCTTTTATTTCCATTACTCTAGGAGGTGGATCAAAAAAGATCTTGCTGTGATTTATGACAAAGAGGGTTCTTCCTATGTTTTCCTCTAAGAGTTTTATAGTGTCTGGTCTTACATTTAAGTCTCTAATCCATTTTGAGTTTATTTTTGTGTATGGTGTTAGGGAGTGTTCTAATTTCATTCTTTTACATGTAGCTGTCCAGTTTTCCCAGCACCACTTATTGAAGAGACTGTCTTTTCTCCATTGTATATCCTTGCCTCCTTTGTCATAGATTAGTTGACCATAGGTGTGTGGGTTTATCTCTGGGCTTTCTATCCTGTTCCATTTATCTATTATTTCTGTTTTTGTGCCAGTACCATATTGTCTTGATTACTGTAGCTTTATAGTATAGTCTGAAGTCAGGGAGTCTGATTCCTCCAGCTCCGTTTTTTTCCCTCAAGACTACTTTGGCTATTCGGGGTCTTTTGTGTCTATACAAATTTTAAGATTTGTTATTCTAGTTCTGTAAAAAATGCCAATGATAATTCGATAGGGATTGCATTGAATCTGTAGACTGCGTTGGGTAGTATAGTCATTTTCACAATATTAATTCTTCCAATCCAAGAATATGGTATATCTCTCCATCTGTTTATGTCATTGATTTCTTTCATCAGTGTCTTATAGTTTTCTGAGTACAGGTCTTTTACCTCCGTAGGTAGGTTTGTTCCTAAGTATTTTATTCTTTATGTTGCAATGGTGAATGGGATTGTTTCCTTAATTTCTCTTTTTGATCTTTCATTGTTAGTGTACAGGAATGCAAGAGATTTCTGTGCATTAACTTTGTATCCTTCAGCTTTACCAAATTCATTGATTAGCTCTAGTAGTTTTCTGGTGGCATCTTTAGGATTCTCTATGTATAGCATCATGTCATCTGCAAACAATGACAGTTTTACCTCTTCTGTTCCAATTTGTATTCCTTTTATTTCTTTTTCTTCTCTGATTGTCGTGGCTAGGGCTTGCAAAACTATGTTGAATAATAGTGGTGAGAGTGGACATCCTTGTCTTGTTCCTGATCTTAGAGGAAATGCTTTCAGTTTTTCACCATTGAGAATGATGTTGGCTGTAGGTTTGTCGTATATGGCCTTTATTATGTTGAGGTAGGTTCCCTCTTTGCCCACTTTCTGGAGAGTTTTTATATAAATGGGTGTTGAATTTTGTCAAAAGTTTTTTCTGCACCTATTGAGAATGTCATATGGTTTTTATTCTTCAATTTGTTAATATGGTGTATCACATTGATTGATTTGTGTGTATTGAAGAATTCTTGTATCCCTGAGATAAACCCCACTTGATCATGGTGTATGATCCTTTTAATGTGTTGTTGGATTCTGTTTGCTAGTATTTTGTTGAGGATTCTTGCATCTATATTCATCAGTTATACTGGTCTGTAATTTTCTCTTTTTTTGTAACATCTTTGTCTGGTTTTCGTATCAGGGTGATGGTGGCCTCGTAGAATGAGTTTGGGAGTGTTCCTTCCTCTACAATTTTTTGGAAGAGTTTGAGAAGGATGGGTGTTAGCTCTTTTTTAAATGTTTGATAGAATTCACCTGTGAAGCCATCGTGTCCTGGACTTTTGTTTGTTGGAAGATTTTTAATCACAGTTTCAGTTTCATTACTTGTGATTGGTCTGCTCATATTTTCTATTTCTTCCTGGTTCAGTCTTGGAAGGTTATACCTTTCTAAGAATTTGTCCATTTCTTCCAGGTTGTCCATTTTATTGGCATAGAGTTGCTTGTAGTAGACTCTTTGGATGCTTTGTATTTCTGCAGTGTCCTATGTCACTTCTCCTTTTTCATTTCTAACTTTATTGATTTGAGTCCTCTCCCTCTTTTTCTTGATGAGTCTGGCTAAATGTTTATCAATTTTGTTTATCTTCTCAAAGAACCAGCTTTAGTTTTATTAATGTTTGCTATTGTTTTGTTTCTATTTCATTTATTTCTGCTCTGATCTTTATGATTTCTTTCCTTCTACTAA
>NC_041218.1:30867425-30888430 GCF_002837175.3 Physeter macrocephalus
TGTAAGGTTAGATTGTTTATTTGAGATGTTTCTTGAGGTAGGCTTGTATAGCTATAAACTTCCCTCTTAGAACTGCTTTTGCTGCATCCCATAGGTTTTCAATCATCATGTTTTCATTGCAATTTGTCTCTAGGTGTTTTTTTGATTTCCTCTTTGATTTCTTCAGTGATCTCTTGGTTACTTAGTAATGTATTGTTTAGACTCCATGTGTTTGTTTTTATGTTTTTTTCCCTTTAATTCATTTCTAATCTCATAGCATTGTGATCAAAAAAGATACATGATATCATTTCAATTTTCTTAAATTTACTGAGGCTTGATTTGTGACCCAAGATGTGATCTATCCTGGAGAATGTTCCATGTGCACTTGAGAAGAAAGTGTAATCTGCTCTTTCTGGATGGAATGTCCTATAAATATCAAATAAATCTATCTGGTCTATTATGTAATTTAAAGTTTGTGTTTCCTTGTTAACTTTCTGTCTGGAGGATCTGTCCATTGGTGTAAGTGGGGTGTTAAAGTCCCTCACTATTATTGTGTTACTGTTGATTTCCCCTTTTATAGCTTTTAGCAGTTGCCTTATGTATTGAGGTGCTCCTATGTTGGTTGCATATTTATTTATAATTGTTATACTTTCTTCTTGGATTGATCCCTTGACCATTATGTACTGTCCTTCCTTGTCTCTTGTAACATTCTTTATTTTAAAGTCTACTTTATCTGAGTATGGCTACTCCAACTTTCTTTTGATTTCCATTTGCAAGAAATATCTTTTTCCATCCCCTCACTTTAAGTGTCCCTAGGTCTGAAGTGGGTCTCTTGTAGAGAGCATATAGATGGGTCTTGTTTTTGTATCCATTCAGGGAGCCTGTGTCTTTTGGTTGGAGCATTTAATCCATTCAAGTTTAAGGTAATTATCGATATGTATGTTCCTATTACCATTTTCTTAATTGTTATGGGTTTTTTTGGTAGGTCATTTTCTTCTCTTGTGTTTCCCGCTTAGAGAAGTTCCTTTAGCATTTGCTGTAGAGCTGGTTTGGTTATGCTAAATTCTCTTAGCTTTTGCTTGTCTGTAAAGCTTTTGATTTCTCCATCGAATCTGAATGAGATTCTTGCTGGGTAGAGTAATCTTGGTTGTAGGTTCTTCCCTTTCATCACGTTAAATATATCATGCCACTCCCTTCTGGCTTGTAGAGTTTCTGCTGAGAAATCAGCTGTTAACCTTATGGGAGTTCCCTTGTATGTATTTTGTCATTTTTCCCTTGTTGCTTTCAATACTTTTTCTTTGTCTTCAATTTTTGTCAATTTGATTACTATGTGTCTCGGTGTGTTTCTCCTTGGCTTTATTCTGCCTGGAACTCTCTGTGCTTCCTGGACTTGGGTGGCTATTTCCTTTCCCTTGTTAGGAAAGTTTTCGACTATAATCTCCTCAAATATTTTCTCGGGTCCTTTCTCTCTTCTCCTTCTGGGACCCCTATAAGTATGGCTACTCCAACTTTCTTTTGATTTCCATTTGCAAGAAATATCTTTTTCCATCCCCTCACTTTAAGTGTCCCTAGGTCTTTGTCATTTTTCCCTTGTTGCTTTCAATACTTTTTCTTTGTCTTCAATTTTTGTCAATTTGATTACTATGTGTCTCGGTGTGTTTCTCCTTGGGTTTATTCTGCCTGGAACTCTCTGTGCTTCCTGGACTTGGGTGGCTATTTCCTTTCCCTTGTTAGGAAAGTTTTCGACTATAATCTCCTCAAATATTTTCTCGGGTCCTTTCTCTCTTCTCCTTCTGGGACCCCTATAATGCGAATGTTGTTGCGTTTAATGTTGTCCCTGAGGTCTCTGAGATCGTCCTCATTTCTTTTCATTCTTTTTTCTTTAGTCTGTTCCACAGCAGTGAATTCCACCATTGTGTCTTCCAGGTCACTTCTCCGTTCTTCTGCCTCAGTTATTCTATTGATCTTTGCCTCCATTCTTTTTCTGAGGCCCTGGATCATCTTCACTATCATTATTCTGAATTCTTTTCTGGAAGGTTGCCTATCTCCACTTCATTTAGTTGTTTTTCTGAGATTTTATCTTGTTCCTTCATCTGGTACATAGCCCTCTGCCTTTTCATTTTGTCTATCTTTCTGTGAATGTCTCAAAAAAGGTATTTTTGAGCTTCAGTACCCTTGATCTTAACCTTTAGAATATTTCCCTTAATAAGAAAATCAAAAAAGGAGAAAAATTCAAGACTATACACCCCAGAATCCATTTTCAATGGGAGTAGGAAAAATCTGCAAACCTGTCCCACAGTATTTGCATATATGAGGCAGAAGAATAAATGATGAAAGACTGAGCAGAGAGGAAGAAGTCATACCTAACTGCCTTCAAGTTGGAGTGGGAGTGAAGGAATGGGCAGGCTAATGGAAAAGCCAGCATAACCTTTGGAAAGCTTCACGATCTGACATACTCAATACTGTTTGAGTGTGGGTACAGGTGCAAAAAATGAGAGACTGGTGGAAAGTTGATTAAAAGCAGGGGTGGGGAAAGTCTATGTTTTCCCCCAGGCTTTATACCCAGTGTAGGTGCACAATGTGGAATGTATTTTGTGCATTAGATTCATCTCAGACTACCTGACCTTTTGCCTAAGTAGATCCAGAAAAACAGCAGCCAGATTTATTGCACCCAGGCAGGACAGCTGACTGCTTTACAGTAAATTCAATGCACACAGAGCTTCCAATAAATTTTTAGTACCTCATTTGTAAATATAAATGAGCTGCCAACATTTAAGGATGAATGATTCAGACAAAGCAAGCAAATGGACAAATGGAAATGGTGACAATAATGAAAGAAAAAATATATATTAATAATGTCTTCAGAGATACTGGAGAAGTATTAAACAATACTAAAAATCATTTAGAGAAAAAGAAGAGGGGTCTTGGAAATGTAAATATAATAGCTATAAAAACAGAAAAATATTTGGAAGTCAAGTCTTATCTCTCAGGAAAATAAAAAGAAGACAAGATGATGTTCAATAGGAGGAAACAGATTAGAAAATTAGTAGAGAAATTGAAGTAATCAAAAATCTGGCTATGAGAACTTCAACAAAAGGAGAAAAGTGAAACTAAAGGAAAGAAACTTCTGAAACCGATCATTAAAATAAGAATCTCAGAAATAGGTACATGGTTTTTCAGAGAGATAGGGTCCAAAAAATGGTTGGTACAGGGAATGAAAAAGACTCTCTTATTAAAACATTTTACCATGAAATTTTAGATCATAGAAAGAGGAAATTCCTAAATGGGGTGTAAGTCCCCAATTTAATGTTATTCACTGCCTTAATATTTGGTAAAATCTGGACTGTCTCACTGGCCCACTCCCCACCCCACTCTGCTCCTGCAGAGGAGGTTCCCTAGCCAAACAATGCTCCTTATCAAAGAGATCGGGCAGAGTTCCTACCTATCCCTGGGGTTCAGTTCCCTGTCAGCCCAGGGGATTTAGACAAGCCGGTCACATCCTCCCACAGGTGTGAAGCGCGGCCCAACCTCTTGGTATTACAAAGCCTGCCTCCCCTGGCCCCTTGCCCTTTACCCAAGTGCACCTCCCTGAAGTATCCTCCTCCCCTGGACAGTAAGTACACGTGACTAATAACACCCTGTTAATCTCCTCTGCTCAGTGTCGGGGTTGTATGTTCAGACATCCCTGTAGCCATAGAGTGTGAGACCCTCCCTCATTAACGGGGTGAATAGGAGACAAACACTAAAATATTTCAAAGAATAGGCAGGTCCAGTACAAAGGATGGTGAATCAGAATGACAGATTCTCAAATGCAGCAGTAGAAACGAGAAGAATTTTGAACAATGTTTTCAAAATTCTGAGGAAAAATCTATTTACAACTTAAAATGCTCCATCCCTTCAGATTACATAATAAATATCAGAGAAGAATAAGAGTACTTTTAGACTTTCAAAGTATAGAAAATTTGACTCTCCTGTACCTTTTTCAGGAAGCTATCTAAGGATGATTTCTGTCAAAACAAGGAAATAAACCAAGATAGAAGAGAACTGTGATCCAGGCAACAGGAGCTCTAACACAGCAGAAAGGTGAAAAAAATTCCCAGGATCATGGCAAAAAGGAAGTAACCATATGATAGTTGTAGAGTAGGCCTAGAGTACCCAAAGGCCATATTTTAGCAGGAGGTCAAATGTCTCCACTAGGCAGGTATTCAGAAAAATAAAATATGCTTGAAAATGAGATAAAGGCTGTGATCATATGAAAAAATGAGGCATTTTACAGAGCTTTTCTGGGGTGACAGTCATAGGCTGAAAGTAAACCAAATCAAAAGGGGGCAATTTTTAACTCCAGTAAAAAAAAAAAAAAAAAAGAAGTAGAGGAAGTAAATGTAATCAGATGCATTTTCTTGGCTCAGCAGTGAACAATATTTAAAAAGTCATCATGGAAACACAATGTTTTTAAGCAAAAATTGAGGCATAATTATATTGAGAGGAAAACAGAGGGTAAAATTGAGTCAAAATGATTAAATCTTATGAAAGAAGTTGTCAGGTAAGGTTTAAATTGATTAAGCAAGATATAACATTACATTCATATTCTTTTGACCTATGGAGATAATTACCAAATAAAATAGCTAAATAGTAAATGTGTTTGCCTCTGAGCTGTAGGACAGGTCTTAAAGTGTCAAGGAATAATTTCTAAAAAAATAATCATTTCAGGGATAGTTTTTTTTTTTTAACCAGTTTTATCTAACAACAGATTTATTTCAAATAAATACTAATTTTAAAAAGCAATCTGGCTTATATTTCTGATTATTAAAAATGTGTTCCATAGTCATACCCCCTAACAAGTCACTTGAGGTTTTCTAATATTTTTCTGTTGAAAATATAAGTGTAATTGCTTTCAGTATGACACGTTTTGCTATATTAATTCTATTTTTTTTTTTTTTTACTTCATGTTAGTGCAGTTCATTCCCCTTCAGCTCACATGGTAAATTAACTGGAATCTTCTTAAGAATCATTTTGATACTCTCATTAAGATTACCCATTTGAGATCAAATTACATTAAAAATAAAATGGTTTCTGAGTTCTAATTTATCTCTAGTTTATGGCAATTGGGAACCTAATTTATCTAATGATGATCATCCTAAACTGCTAGGCCATGGGTGGTAATGGGTACCCAATCATTTCTTAGAATATTGTATTTCTAAAGATTCTAGTTATAAATCGAGATGTAAAAAAATAAGTTGATTCATTAAAAATCTATAGCAAAGTTAAAAAGCTACTCTTATACAAAGGTTTTAAAATGTCTGCTAATTCACTTTGAGTCTAACTGATATAATGATGTAATGAAAGATCATTTTGGAATTGAGTTTGAATTTCTACATTTGGAAACTAAATATTACCCAGATTGGACCCTGGGACCTAATTAGCATCCAATCTAATATTCAAATCCGTTGTCTTTTGGCTTTTCAAAAATAATCCTTATATTAAATATGTTTTTACTTATCCAAAAAATCATCTTTATATTTGTAAGAACACATATATTGCTGTTTGGTTCTAAAGTTATGGTCACATGAAGATATACATAAAGGTGCATTTAGTATTGTGCCTAAATCCAATATAAATCTTCAGTTTGGCACCATGGTTAAGGAATGAGGGGGTCTATATATAGCAGCAGCCATAGCAGTAACTGTTGGGGAGAATATAAATCATGGGAAACTTCAGAGAGCTATGCCACCTGAGAATATAATAAAAAAAGGAAAAGGGGAGCAGTTAAACAGGTATACCAAGGGGTATAAAATACCAGTGACATACTTGAGGGTAAAGAATATTTCAAAAATGTATCCCTAAACTAACATCTCATTTTATGCACAAGAAATATCACAATATTCACATCAAGTATCAATAGAAGATAAATACACATCAAACAATTTCCAATTAAAAAAAGCAGCCAATTAAAAACACACTGAGAAGGGACAGCAAATAGTGCATGCATTTTATCACTATATCACATTGTTTCAAGAGTCATAGGACTGAATGAAATAATTTCAGTGGTTTCTGTAAACTGTATGGCAATTCTCATCACTTTAAATAAGATATGTAGGCAGGTAAACTTACTCATAAATGTCTAGGTATGCTTTTCTTAAAATATACTCATAAGCCACATAAATCCTCACTTCTCCTTGTGTAGTTTCATCTATACTTAAGGTTTACTAAATTCTAACAAGCTATAGTACAAAATAATTGGCACTCTGCTGTAACAGATGGAAATAATGTGTACATGGAAGAGAGGTAAAATAAAATAGCTGAAATCTGAAGTTAACATAGGAATCACCATAAAACCTAGCAACTCTAAATCACGGAAATTGATAGAGGTGATATCCCCTCTATGTTATTACATATATACCTCTGCGATTTGTTAACTAATTGAACAAGGGTATTTGTCATATTCTTGTCTAAGGACATGACAGTGTCCAAATGTAAGGAAGAGTAGAAGAAGGTCTCCCTGATGAAGGAAAAAAACCAAACAAAACCTTTTTAACAAAGCATCCAATGCTATATTTAACCAGATAAAAGAAAGTGAAGGGAGGTCACTAACCGGATAACTTACTGATACATCTTTTTATTGGAAATTGATAGTAACACATGTATCATTCACGCTGCCTCAGTTGGTCCTCTGCTGTGTGTGTGTGTATGTGTGTGTGTGTGTGTGTGTGTGTGTCGGGGGGGGGCGGTGTAGGGTGAAGCTTTAAAAAGTTAATTCTGACCTGCATATGTTTATGACTAACTAACAGATGATTTGTCCTTTCCTTGAAAAAAAAACTGAGTTCACTATTTCTAAAACTGTAGAACTAACTCAGTTCTCTGCTAGTGCTCATGCCTATACTGGCTGTTATCTCACTGCAGGAAGATGCCAGTTTAGCTGCCTGAAGGGTTGAAAAGAGTACCTTGGTTTGTCCTACTGATGCATCAATCACTATCACTCAGAACACAGGGGACAGGAAATTGACAGAAAACACCACAATGGCAAATTGACACATACTTATACTAAACATTTCCCTGTGAAACTAAATATTAATTTTCTATAGATGGGAAATTGTCTACAAAATAAAAATGTCCTGAATTATCATTCCATGATAATATGGAGTTTATTCATAGTTTAAATAGATGTGGCCTGTAGAGGTTCTGTAAAGTGAATATAACAGGAAAGAACAGTATGTAACAGCATGTTACATTTCACAGAGTTGCCTTGTTCATTTCAGCAAAGAGCCTGCAGAAGAAAATTTGTGGAGAGAGAGATGGCAGGACCCTGACAAAAAATGTGTCCACAGACAGGCAAGATTTTGAGCCCAATAACATCCTCATGCTGATGACATTAGTTTGCTTTATAATCTACTGCTAGCAAACTAACTTTGACACTCTCAGAGAAGAACACTGGGGAGATGCTGAAAAAAAAGAGGAGAGGAAACTTGTATTATTAATGCAGGTGGGAGAGAAAAAAATACCATTTATTGTAAAGAGAATCTTACCAGACTTATGTTCTTAAAATGTTTTTCTAAAAGTATAGAACAGAATCTCATTGTGCAACTACTAAAAATTACAACCTAGGGCTTCCCTGGTGGCGCAGTGGTTGAGAGTCCACCTGCCGATGCAGGGGACACGGGTTCGTGCCCCGGTCCGGGAAGATCCCACATGCCGCGGGGCGGCTGGGCCCGTGAGCCATGGCCGCTGAGCCTGTGCGTCCGGAGCCTGTGCTCCGCGACGGGAGAGGCCACAACAGTGAGAGGCCCGCGTACCGCAAAAAAAAAAAAAAAAAAAGAAAAAAAATTACAACCTAAATTACTTTGTATTGTGTGTTACTAATGTAATAAGCACTTCAGGAGTAAAAATCTGTCTTAATAATGGATTGCACTGAACCAGTAGAGCTAAAGATGTAATGTATCCTTTTTCTTAGTGATTCATGCTATCATCTTGTTGGGGAACTAAACCTGGAAGATTTATCTTATTGCTCAAAAAGGTATACATATTCATACCACCAAGGGAACTTAAATATGCTTAATTGAAATTTCTAATTTCTCATATGAGATAACTGTAGCCCATATGGTGGATGCTCATGCCCAATGGCACAGAATAAACCATTAATATGAACCTTCTTACCCTTACGAGCCACTCTGTTCTGCTATATCACACGTTGTCCATGCTTGTGTGAAGCTGAAAAAAGTCTAACTTGATATGTGACCTGGTAATGCTGGATATAAATATTTTAAAATATCGGAGGAAATCTCATGTTTACTTTTATGTATCTGATGCCAGAAACCTTTAAGTTTTTCCAGTGTACACAGAAATTGGTTATTTATCAAATATGATATTCCTATTCTCATCCTAGTGATTTTGCTTACATGAAATGTTTGGGTGAAGAAGATAAAAAGGCCATCATTTCAAAACAGTACAGTAGGGAATTGTGGTGATAAATAGTTTTTCAAAGACATGATGACAGATGCCATTAAAAGGCACAAGCTGTTAAATCTAGAATCTCATATGTGCTTTGTTCTTGATTCCTAAATTTATCCCAGGTTGTTTTCAGAACTTAAAACACAGTCATGGGAGGTTGGTGATTAGAGAAACTATTTGAAGTTTCACAATCAGAACAGCTGGTCTAGAGATGACAGAAGATGATGCTGAGTCTTATGAAGAAAATGCAAAGTCGTAATTGGGGAATGTTTTGAAAAGTAATAAGAGAAACCATCAAGAGACTTATTGCAGGTGTCAAATCGCATTTAGGTTATGTATGTTTTCCTGACCCAGTGTTTCAATTGGCCCTCTTACATCTAAGTGAAAAAACTGTATGATTATCTGAAAAATATAGAAAGGAGCAGAGTTTGATTTCAAAACAGGCATAAAACTAATACATGGAAGGAGTACTGAAAGAACAGGTCACAAGTTCTAAGGGCATAAAATCATCATCATCTTTCACGTAAGCGACTACAATCACTTCCTAACTAGTCTCCCTGAATAAATCTTCCTCCCTTAGACTATTCTTTCTAGAGAATACAGAGTGACTATTTTTTTTTTTTGACTCAGGTCATCTTATTATACTACTCCAAATCCCCCCATATTTAGAATAAAATTCAAACTCTTTGCCTTTGCCTAAATAGCTCTATATGTTTGGCTCCTGACTACTTCTCTATCAGTCCCTGTTTCTCTCCCATGCTTAGAATACAGTGGACACCTCGCTGTTTATCAAACATGCCAATTATCAATCCATTTCAAGATCTTTGCCCTTGATGTTTCCTTCATCTGGAATATTCTTCCCCAGATATTTGCATAACTGGCTCTCAGACTTAATTCAAGTTCACGTTCAAATGTCAGCTTGTTGCCACATTATCTGAAACAGAATTTCCAGTGACTTTATATCCTTAGCCTACTTTATTTTTCTTCCTATTACATATCATTACTTGTATTCTGTTATGTTTTATTTATTCATTATCTGTCTTGGGTACTTGAATGTAAACTCCACTAGGTCAGATTCTTGTGTGTTTATTTTGTATTCTTAGTGCCTAAAACAGTGCCTAGCACACAGCGAATACCCTTTTTTTTTTTTTTTTTTTTTGTGGTATGCGGGCCTCCCTCTGCTGTGGCCTCTCCCGTTGCGGAGCACAGGCTCCGGACGCGCAGGCCCAGCGGCCATGGCTCACGGGCCCAGCCGCTCCGCGGCCTGTGGGATCCTCCCGGACCGGGGCGCGAACCCGGTTCCCCTGCATCGGCAGGCGGACGCACAACCACTGCGCCACCAGGGAAGCCCCTACCCTTTTAAGTAAAATGAATAAAGGTACTTTATATCATATAATATTATTATTAATGTCTTCTCTTGGACTATTACTTGACTATCTTGGTATCCCAACTTTAATTATATTCATTTCCCAGTGTTTGTTGTAGATGTTGTAGAAAGTAATGGATTTCCAGTTGGATCTCAAACATCATCTCAACAAGCAAAATGTATACCACACTAGTCCTCCTTTTCCCCACAGCTTTCCCCTAAATTTTGTCCAAAACATACAATACCAGCCTTGTTCCCTGATTTGGATGAAATTGTCAACTCTGTCTGGTAGAGCAGAACAACTCTCAACTAGATCACATCTCTGATTAGATCAGAAATGGGGCTTTGTTCTGTTAGCTTATACCCTTCTCAGATTCCAAGAAGCAGGAAATTGTTGTAATGCTTAACTTATTTAGAGTGACAAAATCTACTAATACTTACCAATTAAAATATTTATTTCCTTAAGCCAATTTATGTTTACAATGCTATCTCAAATTCATTGCATAATCTAAGCAAGCTCATACTCAGATTGAAATTAATGAAGTCTATATGGAACTTCTTTAAAAAGGAAGCAAACTGCAACCATTCTGACAGATTCAGTGGTTCCTATAGCTTTGGGGGAGGAGGTTAGCCTGAGGCACATGAAATAGACAACTGCCTCTCCCCGAGAAGTGTATGCTGTAAGATCTTGGTTGGATGTCATGTTTTTGTTTTCACATTGTGTTTCTTGAAGCTTTTCTCTTCGGTAAGGAGAAAGGCACGCTTAAATTGCCTGACTCAGCTGTGAATCTATTTTATTAAGATGTTAACATATTTCTCAGTATGGCTTACCAAGAAAACCAAATACAATGCAAAACGTTGAACTTTACCACTGGTTCAATATTATCAGTGTCCTCACTACCTTATCTTCTTGCTGAGGAAATGGTATACTCTTTCAAAGATGAAACATTAGGGACTCCCCTGGTGGTCCAGTGGTAAAGAATGCACCTTTCAATGCAGGGGACACAGGTTCGATCCCTGGTCAGGGAACTAAGATCCCACATGCCTTGCAGCGCAACCAAAAAAAAAAAGATGAAACATTATTCTGTGGGCTCTTCTTTGGCTGGCTATGTCCCATGACAGCTCTCTCTCTGGGTTATTCTACAAATTCCTCTGCTCAACATTTGAGCCTCAGTATGTTCCTGATGCACTGTTGCTACTATGTTTTCCTTATTTGGTTTCCTGCCCACATCTCTATAAATAGTCTATGCATTAAACTCTCCTCCAGTGATTCACTTTGAGGGTCATGTTGGAAACCTGACTGGTAACATCAAGCAACGTTACAGAAATCATGGAAACAAGTAAAAGACAAGTCCTCTGCCTGCCACAGAGCTTTAAGGAGCCATTTCTAATTATAACTTTCCTCTAGGAGTACACACTTGACTCTGAAGCAGGAATGCTTTCACAAAGGTATAACACACAGAAACTAGCTATACTGAGGAACAAACAAAGAGATGAGAATACCATTTGGTGAGATAAGTGCTTTAATAATCTTTGGATATTCTATTGCCTTGCTAATTCCAAACAACTTTGGAAAAGTGGCCTTAAAAAGGTAGTAAACTTTAAGGTAAGCCCTTCTTTTTCCCTGTCTTCTTTTGGATATCGAGTTTAAGATAAATTTGTCTGAAAATCATCTTAATATTAATTCTGAATACTTAGGATGCATGGATTATTCTGGAAATTATAAAGTTTGTTGTTTTAAAAATGTTTTTATTCTCTGATTCAAACACTTGACATTTTGTTCAGCTATGACAAACACATTAATTTTTCAAAAATATTTTTCTTATTTAGGAAAATTATTTGATTTTCAAACTTTCATTGATTGGGAAGTTTTCATTTTAAACTCGATATTAATTTCTAGAATTATTTCATTTTACTTAGAGAATATGAATGACTGATATCTTATTATATTTGGGGGAATTCTATGAGGTTATCTTTGTTATTCAAAATATTATCAATTGTGGCTTATCTTCCATGGAGGCAGAACATGCATCCTTATGCTTTATGAAATGTGAAATATTTAAAAGAAGCTTACTAAACAACACCTCTCTTCCTCCCTGAGTTTTGAACTAATTGAGAACTAAGACAGTCAGCAGATGGAGAAAAAGTACTAACTTTATTAACCAACTGGATTGGGAGACAAGAATTACTATTTACCCAATGATTTACTTGCTAATTCTTTTCCTGCAGTATAGACTGTAGCTCAATACAATGGAATGTGATTTGCAGAGCAGATAAATTCACCTATCTTCTATAGGCTTAAGGACCAAAGTAAGCGCCTATATTGGCTTTGGGAATAAAAACGTAACACATTTTATTTAGCTTCTCAAAGGGGTAAGAGTTCTTCAAAATTGTAATCTAGATTAAAAATATCAAATAAAATCTTAAATTTGGTAGATCATACTTTTTTTTTCCGGTTGTATATATGTCTAGCTGTCTATCATTAACTTATTCATCTATCCTTTTTATTAACTCTTAAAAATAATATATGAAATCATAACAAAACCTTATCATTAAAACTCAAAAAACAGATAAATTAGTATCTCTCCATGTAAAATACACAAACTCATTCTCCCATTTTAAGAGGTAACCATAGGGAGTTTAATGTCTAAAGTTCCAGATCTTTTTGCACATATTCATGTATTCACATTCACATGCATGCATAGAAATATGTAGTTTTGCCTTGTATTTATTTCATACAAATTTCTTTGCAACCTGCTTCTTAGACCTAACATTTTGATTGAGAGATTTAGTGGTTTATTGGAGAGATAGGCACACTTTCTTTTATGTTGCTTTTCCACACTATAGGGCCCTTAGGCAAGGAAGGAATGATCTGAATGGGTTCACAGTTACGGTGACTCTTTTCCATTCTGTCCAAAATAAGTAGTTATAGAAGTAGAAATTACAGCTGTGGGTAGCATTTCTTCCTAGAAACATGAACTTCCTGATCAACCTGATGAGATCAGCATTAACAGCCTTTGCCACTGGTATTTGCTTTCCTCAGGCCTGCTATTAAGGGCCATGATAGCCGTTTTTATATAATTATTTTCTTTTTTAAAAGTTTATTCTTTTTAAAATCCCCTTCTCTACTACTAAGTATAATCGCCCTCTTTTTCCAGTTACATTTCTATTATTTTCTTTTATAGTTAGAGTTATCACTCTTCCCCTGTGTAGTCCCTTTGAGGTTTCAGCAAATAAACCCCATGAAGTCAGAATCGGGAAGTGTTAAATTTCAATTGCTTGCCTTTCCATTGTGTACTGTTTTCCATTTTGTTCTCACTGCTTTATTTGCCCTGACCAGGACTGAAGAAAACATCCAGTCCTTCTTTTCTCCACCAGAGAGGAATAGTGTATATAAAGTTCTAGAAGAAGTAAACAACAGAAACAAAGATTTTAAATAACCTTAAGATACTGTGAGAAAATATGTGCATGCATGGAAAAAATTTTGAAAAGCTATTAGACTGATGAATAATAAAATTAAAATCTTCTGATTTCTTGCTTTCACCTTCCAAGTTCATATGGGTAACCACTTTTTACATTTTCTTGTATATTTCCACAAATGTTCTGAACATAAACAAGTATATGTTAGCATATAGCTACATATATACACCTTTCATACAAATAGCTTATTATATATACACACACCCATAGATGTAGTTTTAGACATAGACATACACACACATAATTACACATACACACACAAATCTGTAACTTATTCTTTTTAAATATTTTACCTCAGATTGTTTTTTTCCATGTCTTTATACCCAGATCTACCTTATTCTTTCCAATTAGTAACTGATGTCTTTTGCATTGGATTATCATAATTAATTCAAGTCTGTTGATTTTACTTTGATTCCAGTTTTGCTATTAAAAACAATATAACAACAAGCATACTTGTAAATCTTCTAATGAACTTGGGTCAGTATAAACTTTGGCAGACATAACAGTAATTCCCTCCTTATAAATTTATTAGGACCTCTGCATATATAATGTTTTTAATCCTTAGCTTATTTTTATATCTTGTATTTCTCATTGACTTTTAAGAGATGTCTCTGCTTGATTGCTTTCAATATATAAAAGAGAAGGCATTAAACTTTTCATTAATACTCACACTTACCCCTGTGTGGACAACACTCTACCTCTATTTATTGCCAGTGCAACAAGAGGAGATTTTAGATAACAATACTGTGTCTATACCATGGCTATTTTTTTTTTTTTTTTTACAGCTATAACAGAGTTTTTCATAAGGGCTCATAATGACCTGTTCCCAATTATAAACTTTTTGCCCTGAGAATTAATTTCCAGATTTCAATGTAAATATTCTTACATAAAAGAATTAAAAATATTTTTAAGAATTTTTTTATAGTTCTAGAGAATTGTCACTCTAGAGCCTTTCCAAAAAATGCTGAATTTAAAAATGAAAGTAGTTCTTCAAATCCTGAGACTTTCCAAAAATGCTGAATTTAAAAAATGAAAGTAGTTCTTCAAATCTCAGCATCTGTCTCCAGATTCTTTTAACTGTAGGTGTAGGATGAACAGGGTCCTTGGTTTCCCCCTTCCATTCCCTGTGCTTCTTGTTCTTTAATTTTACATCCCCAGGGCATGTTTCCTCAAGATCATCTTCAGATTATGCTCTTGTTCTGCTCTAACCTACACAGTTTGCATTTTCTCCTTCCTCTCAAAAAAGATCACTTTACTGGTGATGGTGATTATGATAATTTTAAATTTGTGGTAATTTGTGTTTTCACTGGGGACTTACTACTTACCAGAAACTTATTACAAACAATAGAGTGTTTAGTTCCTATTCCTAAATTATACAGGGGGAAATTTAAGCTTAGCCAAGTTGAATAACTTTGTCCATGGTCCATACCACCTTTCTTGTCACCACAAATCCCAATCCATGAATGACCAATTGCCATGGGTGATAAGACAGGAGAGTGCTGTGTTCAGTTCCACAGATTCTTAGAGGCAAAATTTTCACTTGACTCCCTAAAGTGCTGCATGGTTGACTATGGTGTTTCATAAGGTTCTCTGTTTCTGCTTGGGGAACAAGGGACCTCCCTTGGTTTTCAATCCCAAATGGCCACAGTAAGTTGTCTCTAGTTCACAGCAAAGGAACCAATCCCATACACAGGCCCCGCAAACAAGATGAGCTCCACGTATCAGTCTCCATTAGGCCTGATGAGCTAGTTTTTGGGAAAATGTAAGTTATAAGGTACATATATATTTTTTCTGAAATACAACAACTGTGTGTGTTTTGCATGCTATGCAAATTAAGCTCATATATCCATATCTATGCTATGTAAGTATAGACTGATAGGTATATATAAGCATAGATATAGATATAGAAATAGACACAGTACAAAGCAGTGGTTCAGAGCCTGGCTTCTGAATCAGACTGCCTGGATTTGAATTTCAGCTCTGTGAACACTTTCTTCATTTATAAATTGATTTGATATCTGAAGTGCAGTCTAAAGACAGAAATAATCACAACACTACAAACAAAACAAAAAGGAAGAAAGAAAAAGAAATAACCTTTGAAGGCTAATAACTTAGATTCAAATCAGAGCCCCGCTACTTACCAGATACATGATCTTGGATGACTTATTTCACTTCTTTCTTCCTCACTTTCCTAATCTGTAAAATGAGAATAAAATTCCAGTCACCTCATACAGTTCTGAGGAATAAAGAAGAGTGTAACTTAGACTCTCATCTGGTACATTACAAGAACTGTAAAAATGTTAGCTATTATTACCATTCAGTCTATTCAGAAACCAGGGAACAGAAAGGGCTACTATTCATTGCGGGCTTCTCAGGGTTAGCATTATGGTTTGCAAAAAATATGGATTGCAACCTCCACTAGAAATGCTTTCACTTTACTTGAATATGAAAGAACATACAAGGGCTTAATGTTCTTTGACAATTATCGTTCTTTAAAATCCCAATAGTGAATGATACAGCTGCTCATAAAACAAAAAGACAAAAAAATAAAACATATGCTATTTAATTATATTAAATCACATTTTGTAGCTTAGTCATTGGGAAAATGTTTGGGGTTGTTTCATTTGCTATTAGCCCTCATTTTATGTTCGTTACCATTCCTGAGGTCTCCCCATTTTGGTTTTCTAGGACTGAAAGGCTTACTTTATAAATTATTCATGTGTGTTGTCATACTTGACTTTCCTACATCCTTAAACTTCACTGTCAAATTTTTATACTGTTGGGGGTATCTGTATGGTTTCTTTAGTGTATCTTTAAACCTGTATTTGGAAAACATAACTTGGGCTTGATGATCATTAGGGCAGCTTGTATAAGTATGCAACTTACCTTTCCACCAAAGAACAGTCAACAGCTGCTGGCTTTTCTCTGATGTACCTGAAAACAAAAGAATAAGTTTCAGTAGAAACAAGTTACATAAGTGACAAACTAAGGCACTGTTTCTGTGTAGTAGTAGAGCCAAACCCTAAAGGCAGATGAAGATTTATGTCCAATTCCTATACCAGTTACGCTGGCTTTGAAAATCATGGTTAACTGAGTATCCTCAGTATCAGTGGAAAATCATAGTCTACTCCCTTAAATGTGATACCCTTTGGAAGAGTAATTTGGGTTCCACTTGACAAGTTACTGTCAGAAATAAAGGTGATCTGATAAGAATGTGATTATCAGAAATGACCTCTGAGTTTATCTGGTTTTTGATAAATGATCACAGGACCCCATGGGGCCCCAATCAACTACCACTGATAAGAATATGTAAACAGCTCATACAACTCAACATCAAAAATATAAACAACCTGATTTAAAAATGGACATTTTTCCATAAAGGAAATGCAGATGGCCAACTGGCCCATGAAAAGATGCTCAACATCCTTCATAATCAGGAAAATGCAAATCAAAACCACAGTGAGGTATCACTTCACACCTATTAGAATGGCTATCATCAAAAAGAACACAAAAAAATGTTGGTGAGGATGGGGGAAGAAAAGGAACCTTTGTACAATGTTGGTAGGAATGTAAACTGGTGCAGCCACTGTGGAAAACAGTATGACAGTTTCTCAAAAAACTAAAAACAGAACTACCATATGACCCAGTAATGCGACTCCTGGGTACTTATCCAAAAAAAACCAAAACACTAATTTGAAAAGATACATGCGCCTCAATGTTCACAGAAGCGTTATTTACAATTGCCAAGATATGGAAGTAACCTAAGTGTCCATCAACAGGTGAATAGCTAAAGAAGATGTGGAATATATATACAATGGAATACTACTTAGCCATAAAAAATGAAGTTTTGTACTTGCAGCAACATGGATGGACTTACAGAGCATTATGCTAAGTGAAATAAGTCAGAAGAAGACAAATATTGTATGGTATCCCTTATATGTGGAACCTAAAAAATACAACAAACTAGGGAATATAACAAAAAAGAAGCAGACTCACAGATATAGAGAACTAGTGGTTATCAGTGAGGAGAGGGAAGGGGGAAGAGGCAATATAGGGGTAAGGAATTAGAGGTACAAACTATTAACATATTAAAAAAAAGTGCAAGGACATACTGTACAACACAGGGAATATTGCCAATATTTTACAATAACTATAAATAGAATAGAACCTTTACAAATTGTCAATTACTATATTGTACACCTATAATTTATATAATATTGCCCACGAACTATGCTTCAAAAAAGAAAAGAATTCATAGTAAACTCTAATGCCTCTTTTGATCATTTCACCTAAAGTAATGAATTCAAGATAAATTTCTTTTTTTTTTTTTTTTGTGGTACGCAGGCCCTCTCACTGCTGTGGCCTCTCCCGTTGTGGAGCACAGGCTCTGGATGCGCAGGCCCAGCAGCCATGGCTCACAGGCCTAGCTGCTCCGCGGCATGTGGGATCCTCCCAGACCGGGGCACGAACCCGTGTCCCCTGCATCAGCAGGCTGACTCTCAACAACTGCGCCACCAGGGAAGCCCAGGATAAATTTTTTTAAGTTTACATATTACAGTATGAAAATTATAAAAATGTAATATTATTTTATGAAGAAATGGCATATCTAAATAACAAAAATTGCTAAAATAACCAGCTGGGCTTCCACGCGCAGCTATAACCAGAGTAGTCATCAATCCACCAGCTCTAGTTTGTCTAAGGGGAGGCTAGATGCTCAAGAGAATTCCTGTAATTAAGAAATCTAGGAAGAGGAACCAAGATGGCAGAATAGAAAGATGTGCTCTCACTCCCTCTTGTGAGAACACCAGAATCACAACTAGCTGCTGGACAATCATCGACAGGAAGACACTGGAACTCACCAAAAAAATACCCCATATCCAAAGACAAAGGAGAAGCCACAATGAGACAGTAGGAGGGGTGCAATCACAGCAAAATCAAATCCCATAACCACTGGGCGGGTAACTCACAGACTGGAGAACACTTACACCACAGAAGTCCACCCACTGGAGTGATAGTTCTGAGCCCCATGTCAGGCTTCCCAACATGGGGGTCTGGCAATGGGAGGAGAAATTCCTAGAGAATCAGACGTTGAAGCCTAGTGGGATCTGATTGCAGGACATCGACAGGACTGGGCGAAACAGAGACTCCACTCTTGGAGGGCACACACAAAGCAGGGTGTGCATGGGGACCCAGGGGAAGGAGCGGGGACCCAGGGGAAGGAGCAGTGACCCCATAGGAGACTGAACCAGACCTACCTGTTAGTGTTGGAGGGTCTCCTGCAGAGGTGGAGGGTGGCTCTGTTTCACCGTGGGGACAAGGACACTGGCAGCAGAAGTTCTGGGGAGTACTCCTTGGCGTGAGCCCTCCCAGAGTCTGTCATTAGCCCCACCAAAGAGCCCAGGTAGGCTCCAGTGTTGGGTTCCCTCAGGCCAAACAACCAACAGGGAGGGAACCCAGCCCCACCCATCGGTAGTCAAGCTGATTAAAGTTTTACTGAGCTCCGCCCCCCTGAGCAACAGTCAGCTCTAGGACCACCAGTCCCTCCCATCAGGAAACACAATCCTCTTAGATAGCCTCATCCACCAAAGGGCAGACAGCAGAAGCAAGAACTACAGTCTTGCAGCCTGTGGAACAAAAACCACATACACAGAAAGATAGACAAGATGAAAAGGCAGAGGGCTATGTACCAGATGAAGGAACAAGATAAAACCCCAGAAAAACAACTAAATGAAGTGGAGATAGGCAACCTTCCAGAAAAAGAATTCAGAATAATGATAGTGAAGATGATCCAGGACCTCGGAAAAAGAATGGAGGCAAAGACGGATAAGTGACCTGGAAGACAGAATGGTGGAATTCACTGCTGCGGAACAGACTAAAGAAAAAAGAATGAAAAGAAATGAAGACACACAAAGAGACCTCTGGGACAACATTAAACACAAGAACATTCGCATTACAGGGGTCCCAGAGGAGAAGAGAGAGAAAAAGGACCAGAGAAAATATTTGAAGAGATTATTGTGGAAAACTTCCATAACAAGGGAAAGGAAATAGCCGCCCAAGTCCAGGAAGCGCAGCGAGTCCCATACAGGATAAACCCAAGGAGAAACACGCCGGACATATAGTAATCAAATTAGCAAAAATTAAAGACAAAAATTATTGAAAGCACCAAGGGAAAAACGACAAATAACATACAAGGGAACTCCCATTATGTTAACAGCTGATTTCTCAGCAGAAACTCCACAAGCCAGAAGGGGGTGGCATGATATACTTAAAGTGATGAAAGGGAAGAACCTACAACCAAGATTACTCTACCCAGCAAGAATCTCATTCAGATTCAATGGAGAAATCAAAAGCTTTACAGACAAACAAAAGCTAAGAGAATTCAGCATAACCAAACCAGCTCTACAACAAATGCTAAAGGAACTTCTCTAAGTGGGAAACACAAGAGAAGAAAATGACCTAGAAAAACAAACCCATAACAATTAAGTAAATGGTAATAGGAACACACATATCGATAATTAACTTAAACTTGAATGGATTAAATGCTCCAACCAAAAGACACAGGCTCCCTGAATGGATACAAAAACAAGACCCATCTATATGCTGTCTACAAGAGACCCACTTCAGACCTAGGGACACTTAAAGTGAGGGGATGGAAAAAGATATTTCTTGCAAATGTAAATCAAAGAAAGCTGGAGTAGCCATACTCATATCAGATAAATTAGACTTTAAAATAAAGAATGTTACAAGAGACAAGGAAGGACACTACATAATGATCAAGGGATCAATCCAAGAAAATATAACAATTATAAATATATATGCACTCAACATAGGAGCACCTCAATACGTAAGGAAACTGCTAACAGTTCTAAAACAGGAAATTGACAGTAACACAATAATGGTGGGGGACTTTAACACCTCACTTACACCAAATGGACAGATCATCCAAAATGAAAAAAAGGAAACAGAAGCTTTAAATGACACAATAGACCAGATAGATTTAATTGATATTTATAGGACATTCCATCCAAAAACAGCAAATTCACTTTCTTCTCAAGTGTGCATGGAGCATTCTCCAGTATAGATCACATTTTGAGTCACAAATCAAGCCGCAGTAAATTTAAGAAAACTGAAATCATATCGAGAAGATAAACAAAACTGATTAGCCAGACTCATCAAGAAAAAGAAGGAGAGGACTCAAATCAGTAAAATTAGAAATGAAAAAAGAGAAGTTACAAGAGACACCACAGAAATACAAAGCATACTAAGAGACTACTACAAGTAAATCTATTCCAATAAAATGGACAACCTGGAAGAAATGGACAAATTCTTAGAGGGTATAACCTTCCAAGACTGAACCAGGAAGAAACAGAAAATACGAACAGACCAATCACAAGTAATGAAATTGAAACTGGGATTAAAAATCTCCCAACAAACAAAAGCCGAGGACCAGATGGCTTTACAGGTTAATTCTATCAAACATTTAGAGAAGAGCTAACACCCATCCTTCTCAAACTCTTCCAAAAAATTGTAGAGGAAGGAACACTCCCAAACTCATTCTATGAGGCCACCATCACCCTGAAACCAAAAGCAGATAAAGATACTACAAAAAAAGAAAAATTACAGACCAATATCACTGATGAATGTAGATGCAAAAATCCACAACAAAATACTAGCAAACAGAATCCAACAACACATTAAAAGGATCATACACCATGATCAACTGGTATTTATCCCA
>NC_041218.1:30888857-30916400 GCF_002837175.3 Physeter macrocephalus
CCAGAAAAGTACTAGAGCTAATCAATGAATTTGGTAGAGCTGCAGTATACAAAATTAATGCACAGAAATCCCTTGCATTCCTATACACCAATGATGAAAAATCTGAAAGAGAAATTAAGAAAACACTCCCATTTACCACTGCAACAAAAAGAATAAATTACCTAGGAATAAACCTACCTAGGGAGACAAAGGACCTGTATGCAGAAAAGTATACGACACTGATGAAAGAAATTAAAGATGATACCAACAGATGTAGAGATATACCATGTTCTTGGATTGGAAGAATCAATATTGTGAAAATGACTATACTACCCAAAGCAATCTACAGATCCAATGCAATCCCTATCAAATTACCAATGTCATTTTTTACGGAACTAGAACAAAAAAAATCTTAAAATTTGTATGGAGACACAAAAGACCCCAAATAGCCAAAGCAGTCTTTAGCGAAAAAAATGGAGCGGGAGGAATCAGACCTCCTGACTTCAGACTACACTACAAAGCTACACTAATCAAGACAATATGGTACTGGCACAAAAACAGAAACAGATCAATGGAACAAGATAGAAAGCCCAGAGATAAACCGAAGCACCTATGGTCAACTAACCTATGACAAAGGAGGCAAGGATGTACAATGGAGAAAAGACAGTATCTTCATTAAGTGGTGCTGGGAAAACTGGACAGCTACATGTAAAAGAATGAAATTAGAACACTCCCTAACACCATACACAAATATAAACTCAAAATGGATTCAAGATCTAAGTGTAAGACTGGACACTATAAAACTCTAAGAGGAAAACATAGGAAGAACACTCTTTGACATAAATCACAGCAAGATCTTTTTTGATCCACCTCCTAGAGTAATGGAAATATAAACAAAAATAAACAAATGGGACCTAATGAAACTTCAAAGCTTTTGCACAGCGAAGGAAACCATAAACAAGACGAAAAGACAACCCTCATAATGGGAGAAAATATTTGCAAATGAATCAATGGACAAAGGATTAATCTCCAAAATATATAAACAGCTCATGCAGCTGAATATCAGAGAAACAAACAACCCAATCCAAAAATGGGCAGAAGGCCTAAATAGACATTTCTCCAAAGAAGATATACACATGGCCAAGAAGCACATGAAAAGCTGCTCAACATCACTAATTATTAGAGAAATGCAAATCAAAACTATGAGGTATCATCACATCACACCAGTTAGAATGGGCATCATCAGGAAATCTACAAACAACAAATGCTGCAGAGGGTGTGGAGAAAAGAGAACTCTCTTTCACTGTTGGTGGGAATGTAAATTGATACAGCCACCATGGAGAACAGTATGGAGGTTCCTTAAAAAACTAAAAATAGAATTACCATATGATCCAGCAATCCCACTACTGGGCATATACCTAGAGAAAACCATAATTTAAAAAGACACACGCACCCCAATGTTCATTGCAGCACTATTTACAATAGCCAGGTCATGGAAGCAACCTAAATGCCCACTGACAGACGAATGGATAAAGAAGATGTGGTCCATATATACAATGGAATATTACTCAACCATAAAAAGGAATGAAATTGGGTCATTTGTTAAGACGTGGATGGATCTAGAGACTGTCAGAGTGAAGTAAGTCAGAAAGAGAAAAACAAATATCACATATTAACACATGTATGTGGAACCTAGAAAAATGGTACAGATGAACCGGTTTGCAGGGCAGAAGTCGAGACACAGATGTAGAGAACAAACGTATGGACACCAAGAGGGGATAGCCGCGGCGGTGTGGGCATGGTGGTGTGATGAATTGGGCGATTGGGATTGATCTGTATGCACTGATGTGTATAAAATTGATGACTAATAAGAACCTGCTGTATAAAAAAATAAATAAAATTCAAAAATTAAAAACAACTAATACTAAACTTTCTTTGGGGTATTTGTATGAAAATATGTTAATATAAATGTTTCAGACATTACATGAAATTCCTAAAAATCTTATATGTTCTGGTATAATGTTATAAGTCATAATTCTAATTATTTTAAAATGTATATCTCAGAAATAACTAAATTTCCTTGTCAACTGCATTATTATGAACTTTCATCAAATCTTTAACCATGGTCATTTTTAAGTCTTTTGTCATTTACAGACCGGTTTGCAGGGCAGAAGTCGAGACACAGATGTAGAGAACAAACGTATGGACACCAAGAGGGGATAGCCGCGGCGGTGTGGGCATGGTGGTGTGATGAATTGGGCGATTGGGATTGATCTGTATGCACTGATGTGTATAAAATTGATGACTAATAAGAACCTGCTGTATAAAAAAATAAATAAAATTCAAAAATTAAAAACAACTAATACTAAACTTTCTTTGGGGTATTTGTATGAAAATATGTTAATATAAATGTTTCAGACATTACATGAAATTCCTAAAAATCTTATATGTTCTGGTATAATGTTATAAGTCATAATTCTAATTATTTTAAAATGTATATCTCAGAAATAACTAAATTTCCTTGTCAACTGCATTATTATGAACTTTCATCAAATCTTTAACCATGGTCATTTTTAAGTCTTTTGTCATTTACAGACAGTTCTGGGTGTACTCTGATGCTTTTGCAAAAATGTTCCTATAAAGGGGTTTCATCTTCAAGGAATTCATGGAAAAGACTAAAAACAATTACATGGGAATGAGTGAACTGATGAGGATGAGTATAATTTTTGTGACTTTGTTTGAAAAAAAGAATTTCTTAGTAATAAAACATTAAACAAAGCAAAACAACAACAAAAATAACAAAAATTCAATACATTTATTTACCCATCATTGAATTTTTAAAATATAGCTTTATGGAAATTTTCACTCCAGATAAAACTTTTCTAAAATAATTAAAATTTGGAATAATTTTGATATCAAACTGTTTAATTTTATCGCTTTCAGAACTAAAAAATGTAAGAAAACTAGTAGCACATCAATGTATTCTCATGTAAAAAGAATATACAGTAGTTAAAAACTAAAGCAGCATACATGATAAAAAAGTAAAAGCTTAGCTTTAATTCTCCAATCTCTCAACAACCCATAGGTAACAATCAGGAAAAATTTGATATGAATATGCAAAATATTTTTGTGCATTTATGTGTGTGTAGACACAAACAATTGTTTCTAACACACATGGAATAAAATATACTTTCTTGTACATATTTTTGCAACTCACGATTTTGCTTCTGTTAAAATCTCTTGTCCTAGAACATTATGTTAGATCTCTTTGCTCTTCGTAATTGTATATAATGATTTTGTAATTTTCTTTTATATGAGTGAATCATAGTTTAATCATTCTCTCATAAGTGGACACTTATGTTATTAGTAATATATGGTCATTATAACAGTGTTGCAGTAAACATTCATATACATGCAAGATATTTGGATTATTTCTGTAGAAATCAACATTTTCGGTAAAATGATATCACTAATATCAATAGTACTGTATATTAACAATCTTACACTTTAAATAATCTGATAGATGAACAATTTTTTGTTTTGATTTTTATTAAAATTTGGTGGTTTTGTTGAGCATCTTTTTCTGTTTTTTTTTTACAAAACAGAGTTTATTTTTTTAAAAATAAATTGCTTCATCTTTCCTTTGTCTACTAATTTTATATGCTTTTAGGATTTTAGGAAATCTTTATATATTAATCTTTTGCCTTCTATATATGTTGAGAGTATCTTCCCTAATTGTTGTTTGTCTATTGACTGTATTTATGATATTTTTAATACAGAAGATCTTCATTTTATGTAGGCAAATCTGCTGGCCTTTTTCCTGATAGCTTCTGATTTTCCTCTTACCATCTTTCCTAACCAAAATCAAGTTAAGTGGCAGGAACTCAGGATGAAATAATTCAACTCAGAGAATATTTTTTACAAAGCAACTGTAAATTAGTGAATGTGATTATAATTATTGTAACATTAGTCTTATATCAAATGCATATCACACAACCAGGAAGGATATGTAGACTGAAGGCGTGTTGTCACTGCTGATCATACAGTGCCATTTGATGATGTCTATGCAAATCTCCTAACAACTCTGCTTTACCATGTAGAATGATGATAAGCATATGCTTTTTACATAAATCTTGCTGTGTTCTTATTTAAATTGATTCATCTTTAGATTTGCTAATGTTTGCCAGAACTACAGTCAAACTACATTAAGAAAATATTGTAATTTTCTCTAAGATACTGATTTTAAAAATATGTAAAAATAATGTTCAGACCTAATTTAATCATGCTTCTGGTTAATTATTCATACACTGTGCCATCACTAAGTCTATCCACTAGAAGGAAAACAAAAATGAATCTGGTAATGGTAAATAAGTATAAGGCCTTCAGTCCATTTGGGCTCCTACAACAGAAATAGCAAAAACTGGGTGGGCGGCTTATAAACAATGGAAATTTATTTCTCACAGTTCTGGTGGAGGGGGAAGTCCAAGATTAAGGCACCAGCAGATTCAGCATCCACTGAGAGCCCACTTTCTGGTTCATAGACACTGTCTTCTTGCTGTGCCAGAAGGGATGGGGTCTCTTTTATAAGGGCACTGATCCCAGTCACAAGGACTCTACCCTCGTGACCTAATCACTCACCAAAGGTCCCACCTCCAAATACCATCACATGGAAGATTAGGTTTCAACATGTGATTTTGGGGGCGACATAAATATCCAGCACATAGCAAGTGTTAGTAAAAAATATGTATCCCATCTTTACTTTAGTGTGTTGCTAATGTTTACTTGGTGATTACAGAAAAAATATGAACTATATCCTTTAATAATTTGCAAATGGAGGAAATGGACTCAAATCCAGATTATATGTTATTCAAGATCAGATATTTTATTTTGCTCTGTTTCCCACTGTGCAACTAAATAAGCTAAGTTAAAAGTCCCTTCAAAAATTACTAAAATAATTTGAACCTTGAGTCTACACTGAACGGGACAAAGTTAATCAGGCAATGAAGACATTCAAGACTATTGCAATAGAGGACAGAGGCTAGAACTAAGTTCAAACTCAACTCCAGTGTAGTACAGGATGGTAGGCTTTCTCAAGGCTGGAATGAGCTAGTGGAAATTTACTGGAGGACGCTATATAGGTCATGACTTGAAAGTTGAAATGACTTCTTGGTCCATGCAGAATGGCTGTTGTGTTAGCAAGCATGAAAACCAACATTAATCTCATTATACATTTCCATCAGATCTCTTAGGTGACCAGGTGCATTGCCAATGAGCAGTAACAGTTTTGAAAGAATCTATTTTTCTGAGCAGTAGGTCTCAACAGTGGGCTTAAAATATACAGTAGATCATGTTATTAAGAGATGTGCTGTCATCAAGGCTTTGTTGTTCCATTTACAGAGAACAGGCAGAGTAGATTTAGCATAATTTATAAGGGCCCAAGGATTTTCAGAGTGGTAAATGAGCATCAGCTTCAACTTAAAGTGACCAGCTGCGTTAGCCCCTAAAAGGAGAGTCAGCTGTCCTTTGAAGCCAGGCATTGACTTCTCCTCTCTAGCTATGAGAGTCCTAGATGGCATCTTCTTCCAATAGAAGGCTGTTTAGCCTACATTGAAAAACTGTTGCTTAGTGTAGCCACCTTCATTATCTTAGCTAGATCTTCTGGATAACTTGTTTAAGCTTCTACATCAGCACTTGCTGCTTCACTTTGCACTGTTATGTTATGGAAATGGCTTCTTTCCTTAAATTTCATGACCCAACCTCTGTTAGCTTCAGACTTTTCTTCTGCAGCTTCCTCACCTTTCTCAGTCTTCATTGAATTGAAGAGAGTTAGGGCTTTGCACTCGATTGGGCTTTGGCTTAGGGAACGTTGTGGCTGGTTTGATCTTCTATCCAGATCACTAAAACTTTCTCCATATCACAGCAATAAGGCCATTTCACTTTCTTACCATAATTGTGTTCACTGGAGTAGCAAGTTTAAATTCCTCCAAAAACGTTTCCTTTACATTCACAACTTGGCTAACTGGCACAAGAGGCCTACCTTTCAGGCTGTTTTTTTTTTTTTTTTTTTTGTGGTGCGCGGGCCTCTCACTGTTGTGGCCTCTCCCGTTGCAGAGCACAGGCTCAGCGGCCATGGCTCACGGGCCTAGCCGCTCCGCAGCATGTGGGATCTTCCCGGAACGGGGCACGAACTCGTGTCCCCTGCATCAGCAGGCGGACGCCCAGCGGCCATGGCTCACGGGCCTAGCCGCTCCGCAGCATGTGGGATCTTCCCGGAACGGGGCACGAACTCGTGTCCCCTGCATCAGCAGGCGGACTCTCAACCAATGCGCCACCAGGGAAGCCCCTGTCTGTGCTTTTGATAAGCCTTCCCTTACTATGCTTAATCATTTCTAGCTTTTGATTTCAAGTTAAAGACTTGGGACTCTTTCTTTCACTTGAACACTTAGAGGCCATTGTAGGGTTACTAACTGGACTAATTTCAATGTTGCTGTGTCTCAGGGAATAGGGAGGCCCAAGGAGAGGGGGAGAGAGGGGAACGGCTGGTTGGTGGAGCAGTCAGAACACACACAACTTTTACTGATGAAGTTTGCCACCTTATATGGGCGTGGTTCATGACACCCCAAAACAACTACAATAGTAACATCAAAGTTCACTAATCATAGATTACCATAACAAATATAATAGCAATGAAAAAGTTTGAAATATTGCAAGAATTACAAAACTGTGACACAGAGAAGTGAAGTGAGCCAATACTGTTGGAAAAATGGTGCTGATAAGCTTTCTGGATGCAGGTTTACAAACCTTCAATTTGTAAAACAAAAAACAAAAAGCAAAAAACACAGTATCTGCAAAGCACAATAAATTGAAGTACAATAACATTAGGGAGGTATGCCTGTACTATCACCCTTGATGATTATATTTCAAATAAGTGGTTCTCAATTCCCTGAAAAAAAACATTCCTAGGTTGTAAAACTCTCAAGAGGCTTTAAAAAAGTTTTACATCTCAAAAGGGCAGAGGAAGAATTTACAATTACGAGTTTTCTAAAGTAAATGCTCTAAGTAAAGGGAGGTCAGAGGCCTATAGTTAGTAGTAAGAAGCTTGTCTAAAGTTTAGTGAAGCGGGGGTGGGGGGGACATTAACGCCATCTTGATCAATACCAACTGAAAATCTCAAACTAAAAGCAGATCTTCCAAATGATGCCACTTGTAACCTCGGCATGAGACTCAAACCCCTCTGAGTGATGTTCAACTATCAGCTATATTCAGAGATAACACGTTATTGAATTTCAGTAATTGGAAGAGTATAGATTTTTTGGATTGAGTAAATTTATTTTGTTACAATTCACCTTACACAGAGTGTGAAACTAAGTAGTAAAAAACATAATTTATCCTTCTCAATTAAATAATTTATCTTTCTAAAGATAATTTATACTAAATTGTTTATCCTTTAACTAAACTGTAAAAAAAATGATTTATCCTTCATTAAGGCATTTGGTTTTTAAAACTATGCAAACTCCATCATTTGTATTTACTTTAAAAAACCAGGTGGCTGTGGTATTGTAGTTTTAATAATCTTACCCTTAAAATTGTTTTTTAACCAAGTAAAATTCTTTGATTTTATTTTAAGCTATTTTATAGCCACAGATATTAAAATCTAATTCTTCATACTTTTAACTAGATTGTAGATGAGATCTGTGTTTTGGAATGATAACTTTTTCATTGATTATGGATGATTTAATATATAATTGTAGAAATATATACTCAGTAATAAATGTGGCATTTGCTGGCAAATGTCTAAGAGATGCCATATCAAAAATAATGTGTTAGAAATGACACCTCTCTAGAGCATTGATTAAATAATATATTGAAAGTTCACAGCATGCAATGCAGCAATTACTGTAATGACTGTGCCTTTAAATGTGTCTTCACTTGTAAATCTTTGGGCAATTAGCTTTAACAATGCTGACACGTTTTCACCTATCAAACACCTCCACATTTTCATAAGCTATTATAAAATTCAAGTACCTTACAGTGAAAAAATATATTGTACATTAAACTGGAAAGAAAGAACAATAGCTGGATATATTCATATCCTGTAATGTAAAAGAGGTAGAGATAGAGATGGTTAAGGGGCAAAATAATATTAATGGACAAGGAAGCCAAGAACACCCGGTGGAGGAAAGACAATCTCTTTAATTTAAAAAATGGGATATTCACATGCAAAAGAATGAAACTAGAATAAGAATGAAAACAGAAAAACATAAAAGAAAAAGAATAAAATCATTGTGCACCACTCACAAAAAATGAACTCAAAATGGATTAAAGACTTAAATATAAGACTATGAAGGTCCTAGAAGAAAATGGAGAAAGTTTCTTGACATGGATCTTGGCAATGGATCCAAGATCCATTTTTATATGACAGCTAAGACATGAAAACCCAAATAAAAAACAAGTGGAATGACCAAACTAAAAAGCTTCTGCACATCAAAAGAAACAAAATAAAAAGCTTCTGCACAGCAAAAGAAACAGTCACAAAATGAAAAGGCAACCTGTGGAATGGGACTACACATTCCAAACTACACATCTGATAAGGGGTTAATAACCAAAATATATAAGGAATTCATACAACTCAATAGCAAAAAACCAAATAATTTAATTAAATAATGGGCAAATGACCTGAATAGACAGTTTTCCAAAGAGGATATTCAAATGGCCAACAGGCACATGAGGAGGTGCTCAACATCCTTAATTACTGGGCAAAGGCAAATCAAAAACACAATGAGATATCACCTCAAACCTCCTGTTAGAAAGGCTATCATCAAAAAGACCAATTATAACAAATGTGGTGAGGATGTAGATTCTGGTTACATAGAAGTCCTGAGATTGCTCTCTGATACAAAAAATACGACCCACCACCTAGCAATTTTCTTACAGATCCTAACAGAACATGGCAAAGATGTGGAGAACACCATATTGTTAAATGTGTTTAAGGTGAAGGGCACATTTTTAAAAAAGATTTAACTGCTTTCAAAAAATAGTTTAGAAGGTGAAGAAATTAATATAAAAAATAAAATTTAAAATATCGGCAAATTTTAGGAAGTGCCTTTGTTCCTGAACTTTAAAAAGAAGTGTATAAATCAAATTCTTAAATTCTTAATCTTCAATATGAATAATATTAATAGGCAATAAAGAAAATATTATCAGAGCCATAACACCAGACTAACCATCTAGAATGTATCATATATTAAATATCTGAAAGAATGCATGGATAAAACTAACTTACACATAAGGTCATAATGTTGAGAGGCAATAGTGTGAAAGAATACCAGAGTACATATTATTGCTTTAGAGACCCTGGCCAAAACTTGAGTCTGAACAGATCATGTAAAAATGCCAGAAGTGAACTGCATCACATTATCATTTTCTTTAAATATTAAAATAATTAGACATTATAAAGAAAACCCTTAAAAAATGTCCACTAAGCAAATTAACATATGATTCTAGAAATTGGAAAAACTGCCAAGAGTATTGGCAGTCAAGATTATTGAAGCCTACATACCCAGAGGGACATAGGATAGGCAAAAAGAGGACAGAAAATTCTTAATATTAGCCTCAAATATGAAGAATAAAAATCTGAGATTGTGTCTTTATCTTACATTTATTAAGACTGGTAAGAAAGGGCCGCCTACATGAAAGGAATGGAACAATATAAGGTCCACTGTATTTTTGTTCCTGAATATTTATTTGCTTCATGTGAAGTATCCACCCTCTTCCCACTGGTATTTTTAGTGCCTCCCTAAGGATGGCAGATATATTTTTCCCCCAATATCAGGCTCAACCGTGTACCTTGCTTGGGCTAATAAATTATGAATGAATGCAACAGTGTGTCAATTCCAGTTTTACGTAGCATTGCATGAGTCTGCTAATTCTAACTGAAGTGTGAATTTCAAACATAATGAATAGGGACAATAATCTGTAGCAGAAGGGTAATAACCATCCAATTACATGACAGGTGTTTTGGTGTAAGATATTTACTCCTTTCAGTCAATAATCATTTACTGAGCATCTACAATGTGCCAGATCCCATGGTAGGCACTAAGGACAAAGTGTATGAGCATTCAACATTATTGCAGAAACCAAAACAGAACTTGGGTTTTCTAACAAGGATGGCACATGCCTCACTTGAGCTTTCTCCTTTACCTGCCATGCTCTCAGGCTACAGAAATGTAGTTAAAACAGGAAACAACTTAGTATTAAACAGTAAGAAAGCAGGAAAAACAAACAATATAGATATAGTGAGATCACAGCGAGGACATGTCAAAGAGCAAAGAAAAGATCTGGACAAGCAAGAAAAAAGTAAAGAGAAACAGAATGGTAGCAGCGCAAACTAATTCATGTAAATAAAGGTAAGGGTCATATTATGCACAATGTAAACTAGTTTGTATGGTGCTGAAAGAAAATTTCTGATAAATGATTTAAACACTTAAAAAAGTGTATAAATAAATAAATAAATTTATTTTAAAAAAAAACAAAAAAAACCCTCTAAGGCAATGTAAATCTGTTAAGTCAGATCAAGGGCAAAAATAGCATTTGGGAAAATAAAATTCAAAATAGCAAGAAACAGAATGTACAAGGTAGAAATGATATAATGATATAGACTCTTTATGATCCTTATAATAAAGAAAAACATTATAGAACTTGAAGTGTGAGGAAAGAGTTATTTAAGCCACCAAATGGGTAAAAACCTTGTATAAAGGAGAACCAGTCAGCACCATCAAACATCCCTAATACCATAAAATGCTTAAAAACAGAGCTGAAAAGCTCTGAATGATGAAAAGTGTAACCTAAGAATATTGTATTCAATTTAGATTTTTTCCAAGTTTAGGATATAAACTAATAGGCAGTGTCAACTATGGAAGAATGCTGGGATGACAACATACATGAGCCTTCCTTGATATATCTACTTGAAGACCAAATCCAACCAATTAAGAAATGGCCTAAGTAAAGAATTCAAGAAGAAAAAGGCTTGGAATACGAGTTCATTTAAAATATAACTAATATAAATGTTTACCTAACAGACTGAAGATGTTATAAGTTGTTATGATGTAATAATAATATTACTAACAATAATTTAAAAATGAAAAAAGAATTTAGAAGAAGTTTAAGAGTCCTAATGACTTAGTAAAGTGGTGAATTTTAGAATAAAAACAGTTAAAAATTACCTAAGGATTCCAGTCTTAACATGTTCCATAACTGCTTTTCTTATCCACAGAATAATCTTTAGAGATCAACATGTTTCGTAGTGAATTTTTTAAAATTAGAACATCCACAGTGTCTTTATTTTACTTTATTTTCTGATGTTATATTAAAAATTAATGAGTTTCTGTAAGTATAGCATAGGAATCTTGAACTAATTTAATATCAATTTATATAAATCAGTCTATCTTTTGATCAATATACATGCATAAAATATACCAGGGCTGATGTTTTTAAAAATTAATAATGAAATATTAGCAAACTGAATCTATCAATAAACAAAAAATTATACATCCCAAACAACTGAGATTTATTGAAGGTGCTCAATACTGGTTCAACATTAGAAAATGAAATAAGGTAATCCATCCATCTTTTATGAACAGGATAAAGAATAATAACCATGTGATCACATCAATTAAAGCAGAAAAAGTGTTTGCCAAAATAAATATCCATGAGTACATACTGATGTATATAAATGACTTAATTTAAAAAATGGTGAAGAGAAAAATTTCCCCTCCAGAATTCTAAGTAATTTATATCCACTCTACATCTTCAAAGAGTTGTAGCATAACGCTCTACTTCTTAGATGTGGGCTTCCTAGAGTGACTTTCTTCTCAAGAATGTACTATGTAAAGGGGGAACAAGAGTAACTTAACAGTGGAGAAACCTGACATACACCACCTCAGCAAGGTGATCAAGATCAATATTAACAGTTATAATTAATGTCAATAGTGTGTACCCTTAAAGTAATATAATGAAAACGGCACTTTACCTCTGTGATCTTGCTCCCAAAAAACAATCATAGTCCAGTAAGGAGACAGATCCCAACAGATGGATATTATATGAAATATATGATCAGTAATGATTAAAACTGTCTCATTTTATTATAGTCTCATTTTCTGTAAATCTGAAACTGTTCTAAACAATTAAGTCTATTTAGAAGAAAATTAATAATGGGTATAGCTATGTGGTAGATTTGGAGAAATGTTTCTCCATTAATGCTTTAGTAAGATAATTTAACTTACCTAAAAATGTTTTTTTAATAAAGACCCAAATTTAGAAATAGAAATTCCATGATATTGTGTGCAACTGTTCTCCTGAGTCTATATTACATTGCTAAAATTAATTTCCTTTATTTTATGAAACGTTCAAATGTATGTTTATCAGTGACTACAAACTGACAAATCTTTTCTGAAAAAAATACATGGTGTACAAACAATTACATGCATTCTTTCATTCAAGAAATATCAACTGAACACTTTCTTCTATATCTTTGAGTCTGGATGTTGAAAATGTAAATGGTGAAAATACTGAAAAAATTTTTAAAGTTTTATGTATCATAAAACTTTCTTATATAAAGCATACAATTATCAATAGATTTATCAAGATTTTCTCTACAACACAGTGTATTTAACATACAAACACACATACGGGTGTCTTAGGGTTCAGAAACCCCAGGGTTGCATTGTAGCTACTTTAACACATTCTCTTCAAATGTCTTTTCTTTTAAGACAATCCAACATTTAACCTGTAAATACAGTCTATGATTATTGGCAACAACTTTTAAGTCTGCATGTTATCAGATGATTTTCAAAATGTGTTGGCATTATTTCTAATTATTACTCTGTGGTATTAGAAGCACCAGGCCCTTTCCAAGTTGGAATATTTCTAACAGTACACAACTGATACTTTACTAACATTGCTACTCTAACAAGTTAATGAAGGCATGATTGTATAATATCAATTGATTAACAAGATTATGCTTCTGTTAAAGGTTGTCTTGCCTTAGGTATGTTTTAGTCCATAAAATCATGCATCCTGCTTGGGATACGTCACAGTTGTTTTCATTTACAGAAAAAAACTGACTCAAGCTCCATAAATCTTGAACTGAGGTACAGAGTATAAAACTATTAGAGAAAATAAATATATGCATCAGCAGGGAAAGAAAGGCCTGCTGACAGAAACCCAGCGAAAAAAACAAAAATTTTGTTAAAATTTTTCTCATTCTTTTTTCCTATTCCTCTCTTAAACATGAACACACAAGTTAAACTTACTCTCTCTCACATGCACACGCATGGACGCATGCACACCCACCCTTCAAGCTTTGACATTTTCTTGAAGTCCAGAAATATATAGAATTATTGAATCTTGTGGATTTAAACAGCATTTGAGAATGCGCAACCTCCAATATATTGTCTTCCAGCACTCCACTGAAATACTTATAAGTACATACAAAATTATGAAAACCCACAATTCTAAAAATCAGAATAAAGAGAAGTAGATAATGTTAGAATCTTGTCATATGCTCCCCTATCCAAGACCCCGGAATTTTATTGTGAAGAACTTACGGAGATTCCCTTTATCACCTAGCATGTTTTTTTGTTTCTTTTCATTCCTCTCTCCCTTTTTCTCTTTCTCATTATACAGAGACTGCTGGGGAAATGGTAGAAGGTGCCTTATATTTTTCTTATAGCCTATCCAATGAGTCAAAAACATCAGTCTTTATGACTAGAAAACTGAGCAAACCAAACCTGTTTTGGCTGTTTGCTGATGCTTTTTCTTTTAGACAAAGTATTGATCTTTCAGTTACCTACCATATTTCACATGCATTCAAAGGTAGCAATTCTCAGGAGAGAGAAAAAATTATGGCAGATAAGCAAAATGTGTGTGTGTGTGTATGTGCGCATGTGTGTGTGTGTTGGGGGGCAGCTAGCAGTGGATTTTAAATTCAACTGTACAGTCTCCACAAATAAAGCACTAGAAAGAAGAGGTAGAGAGGAAAAATTTTTCTTATGTCAGAGGTACAGATCATCAAATAGGAGGGTTGCAAGAGGATGCTGTCTCATTAGAGAAGAGACGTATCAAGGTAAGAATTTGAGGGAAATTATGGATTGTGCTTGGAGCTCTAGATAAGAAATTGTCCTTCATATGTAAACCCAAAAGGGAAATGTACAAGTGGGCAGAAAGCAAAGTGTGATATTAGCAATTACTAATAATTACTATTAACTATTATTGTAATAACAGCAACCACTAAAATTACTAAATATTCTTCAATTTGGACTTTGCACATATTATTTCTCAAAATAACCAAGCAGCAGATACTATCACTAACCTCATTGTACAGATCAGGAAACAGAGATACAGTGTTAATTCGCCAGGGTCACACAACTGGGAAATAGTATTTGAGGTATTAACATGGTTTATAAGGCTTAAGTTTCTTGCAAAGTTTGAACTACAGGACAATGCCAGATCACTGATAGAAGATGCGATTTTGACAACAACAACAAAACACTAAAAAGTTTAAATAATTTTTATTAGGAATTATACTACATAGCTGTGTACTGTTTGGATGTGAACTACATTCCAATCTTGAATCCTGCAGAAATCTGTTTCATACTCTCATTCCTTTTCTTAACATTTTATTTAAAATGTTCTAAGAAACTGCCTAAATCTTTACAAGCCTAGGTCTTAATTTATGTCATCTTTAAACAGGGAACCGTTAATGAGCCTTCTCTCCCCTGAGAGTTATCTAACCTGAAGCCCAAGAATGCCATAACCTTTCTGGATGTGTTTCTAATTGATTTGTAATTACAAGTAATTCAATTAAATGAGCCTGTTTTGATTTTTAATGAAGTTGTTAATGTAATAATTATTTTCTCGGCACTGTTCTTCAAGCATCTAAACATATTTCTCTTTGCCTAAATAATTCCTTGTGAAAATTAAAACAATGCCTCTTTCAATTCTTAATCTTTCCCCTATCACAAAGATGTCAATAAAGAACGCTTTTGAGTAGCTTTGCATCATCCATACACTACTACAATATTTTACATGGTTTTATTATGTTGAGATAGAATAGTTTAAACAGGGATTTGGAGGATCACATGGCTGCTGTTGTCTTTTTCAATACTGAAAAATTATCTGTAAGGATAACTCTAGTCACAGAAAGAAGAGTGGAAAAGCAGTGGAGATATTAGTGAGCACACAAATTTCCTATAGAAACTTTATGAAAGACTGAAAGAAGAAAGAAAACCATGACTTGAATAAAATAAACAATAGGAAGGAGGTGGGAAAGTAGAGGAGTGGGGTAGGAAGGTTGAAGAATCAGGACATTTCAAAATTGAAAATGTACAGTTAATTCGACTTACATGCTTTCTCTGAGAGGGCGTGATTTCTACTTAAGGAGAAGAAATTAAGCAAATCTGTGAGTTAGAGCTTGGGACTTTTAGGATACAAACAATATTTTCTGCATATATACATATATCTAAAGTATATGATCATATGGAACAGTGATACACTCAGCTATACATGCTAATGTATAGAGAGAGACTCAGTATGAAGAGAATCCAGAAGATACCATCTGAAATAACAGAAGCAAGTTAAAGAACTGAATAACATGTTTATCCTAGACCAAAGAAAAGTCTAATAGTAGTTGTAGGCATTTCCAGGAGATACAAGATGAACTGGTGATTCAGGTGATTGAAACAAGGGTCAGTTTCCTCCATTTGTTGAACTGGGTAGACAAGAGATAGTGATAAGCAGACCGACTTTTGCTGACTCAGGAAATTGAGAAATGGTGTTGACAAAGAGGCTAGGAATGGGGAGGTGATTTAACTCAGTTTCCTCAGCTTATTTTTTTAGGGGATTAGGACAAAAGAGTTATCTTTCAAGAAAGGACACTGATATCTGAAAAAATGTTTCCTGGCCCTTTAATTCCTTCAGAAGCAATACATTTTCTAGCACTTTTTGTACAAAGAGAAACAGTTCAGTAAACTGTACATTATCAGGGAAATTTATTCAGTATGTTGAGTGTGTTTGATGATGTAAGGTTGTATCATGGTAAAAGATGCAATATTACCTTCTTTGAATATTTTCCTAACTAGGAATGCCAGAATACTTTGCTGAAATATTCTCAATACTTTCGCTGACTTCAAATGCGAAGACAACTTCTGTAAAAAGGAAAGTGTTCATGATTAAATATTGGAATAAAGCCATATTGCATCTTGAAAACAAGAAGGAAAATATTTATGCAGTAGAAAAGGAAAGATCTCCAAACAAAAATACTCAAAAACAAAGAGGAAAAAAGGAAATATAGATAAACTTTAAGGATTAGATTACCTACAAGGGAATAACAGTCTGTTATTCCTTAGAAAAATAAATATATTTTGATTTATCTGAGAGTACATAAACTCTCAGAGGATGAATATATTTCAGAAAGAAAATTAAAAAGCACCACAGAAAAAACGTAATGACCTCCAAGAAGAACAAGTAAGCAACTAAATCAGTAAAGTATATTGCTAATCCATATAACTGTATTTTAAAAACTGTAATTAGAATAATCCAATTTGATGTGTTTAAAATTAAAAGTTTAGATATTGGTAATATCTAAATTAGCAAATAGAAAGTTGAAAAGAAAATTAAAGCAAGCTTTTAATTTACTGAAAATGTGCACAAATATGTATTTTTTCTTAAAATTTAAGGAAATAAAACCTAAAAGTATGTGTAGAAGCATACATCATCCAAACTAACAGAGTAAGAAAAGTGAAAGTCAAAGAAATCCAGTCAGTGTTAAGAGAAGTCAGGGAAGATTAATGAAGGAAGCACACACAAAAATGTTAAATACAAAATACAGAATGATACAGTTAAGTAATTTCAAATAAATAAGCAATCATAATGAATATGAATAGATTCAACACTCCCTTAAAAACCATAGACATTTTATGGATTAAGAAAAAAAAATAAAATCAAGTAATTCCAAAGAAATCAGTAATCATAAAAATTATGAACATACAGACCTCTTAGCACTGATTCCTTTTGCTTTAAAAAATAAACTCTTAGATCAAATGTTTTAAAATGAATATGAATAAATTGAATGGAAAGACAGAAATTATAATCAACTACTTCAAAGGAGTCTTACTACAAAGTAGAGAAAACAGTAACATAGTAGCTGGTAGAAAAGTGGGGATAAGAACAGTACTATTATTTTTTTTTTTAAGAAGGAAGACTAGGATTGTGTGTTCATGGAAATGATGCAGTAGAACATGAAAAAACTGAGGATGGAGGAAAAAATGTGGATAATTGCTAAAGCAACATTTTACATAGGCAACAGGACCTGCTTACAGTTTACAAATCAAGAAATAATGTTTTAATGTAAAAGTTACATCATAAAAATAACACAAGAGGTAATAATAAAAATATCCCTATTAATACATGTGAAAAGAGTAAGAAATAATGATTAAGGTAGCGTTCTAATTCATGATGGTACATCAACAAATGCTCTTAAAAATTAGTAAGTAAGGAAACAGGCTCAAGATAGCTATAAACTTTATATATAATGATAAATATAAACATTAGAAGACTGAAAACAAACTTTTAGCACTGCCTGTCTTCGAGAATGACACAGATGAAGGCTTTTATTTTGAATTCTATATTCTTCTGGCCCATTTGAAAAATATTACCACCTATATACATCATCACTATATTAGGAAAAAAGAAGTTATTTTTTATGGTAACAAATTATGGTATATTTCATCAAGGAATATAAGGATGCAGTTACGTAGAATAAGGTAAATCTAAACACTTTGACAAAGAAAGTGTTCCAATATATCATTATGTGAAAAAATTCCAGTTCTGGAAAAATAGGTATTAAATTCTAAATACATACATTTGGGTATAGGATTGAATTGGTGAAAGGAAAAGAATATTTTCTAGTTGGACTCTAATAATCATGGACATGAATTACTCAAATAATTATATTCTTAACTGATAAGTTTTAATAACTAGTAAGGATTCTAGAAGTCAGAGGTTTCTGAGAAATATTTGAATCATAGTATAAGGATATATGTCATTTTAGAGGATAAAAAGCTTTTTTCCTTTGATGCTGGAACAAGGTCATGGAGCCTCCATTAGCTTACATCAGTTTGATCATTTTTAGTGACATAAATTACTGACCACTGAAGAATGAAAACCTACATTTCATTTAGAATTTCTAAAGAGATGAGGACAGTAGGTCAGATCCTATCCTTTGCATTGACTCCCTATGCAGTATTTGTTATAATCTTGAATCCCTACACATGAATTATGAAAATAGCTTTGATCATTTATAGGGCCATCATGTGTGTAAATTCCATTAATTTATAAATTAAATACAAGTTGACAATTTTTATTTTAAAAGAAAAATGTTTTAGATATTCCAAATTAAAACTATATTAATCACTGCAATGTTATAAAGTTGCCCATCTATGTTTTGAAGCTAAATCTAGCTGTATAGCACAGAGTTTAAACTCAGAAGCCAGAGAGTACCTGAAATTAAACCTCTCCTGGTTCTAATATTCATCAGCTGTTGTGACGTGTAAAAACCACTTAATAGGGCTTCCCTGGTGGCGCAGTGGTTGACAGTCCGCCTGCCGATGCAGGGGACGCGGGTTCGTGCCCCGGTCCGGGGAAGATCCCACATGCCGCGCAGCGGCTAGGCCCGTGAGCCATGGCCGCCGAGCCTGCGCTCCGCAACGGGAGAGGCCACAACAGTGAAAGGCCCGCGTATCGCGAAAAAAAAAACAAAAAACCCACTTAATAACCCTATCTCTGTGTTTCAGTTTCCTCATCTGTAAACACGAATAAAAATGGCACTTAATTTATAAGGGTTATTTTGAAAATCAAATTAGGCAATATTTGTAAAATGCTAGGAAAACATTTTGACAGATAGTGAATGCTATATAAAGTATTTGTTAAATCAATCAATTAAATATGAATTAATAGGGAAAGTAAGAGTTACAGTTTGGCAATGAGTTACTGTTTGGCAATATGTTTTATTAGACATGGTCAAATTTTTTCTCTAGTCCATTTCCAGTCACAAATTTCAAATTTTTGAGAAACTGATTTTTAAAGTAGATATTGACTGAATGGAAACAAACATATGCGTTTATTTCCATGTGTTTTTATAAAATTAAACAGTCATTCTCCCATCTCATGTTAGAACAATTATGATGCACCCATGCTGCAGGACAATTTCTGTCCAATAAGCAAAGAAATCTAGCATATTCTAGACATGAAACACACATAGTGGATGAACCAAAGCATCAGGTTAACTAATTAAGACTTGGCTTTAAAATATGGTTCCAAACCTAGTAGCCACAAGGACCATCTGAAGAGCTTTATAAACATAGATATTCACACCCTGCCACAGTTAAGTGATCCAGAATCTCTAGATCTCTAAGGGTGCAACCCCAGAATCCCTCTTCTTTTAAAAAGCAAAATAAAACAAAATAAAAACAAATAATTAAGAGAAAACCCTATGGTTACCAGGGAGGAAAGGGGTGGGGAGGGATAAACTGGGAGATTGGGATTGACATATACACACTACTATTTATAAAATAGATAACTAATAAGGACCTACTGTATAGAAAAGGGAACTCTACTCAATACGCTGTAATGACCTATATGGGAAAAGAATCTAAAAAAAGAGTGGATATATGTATATGTATAACTGATTAACTTTGCTGTACACCTGAAACTAACACAAAATTGTAAATCAACTATACTCCAATAAAAATTTGAAAAAGAAAAGAAAGCCCCCTCCAGGTGTTGTAATTATAAACACATGTAAGAACCTCTGGCTTAAAGATACATAAGGACTCTCAGATATTTACTTCTATCACTGTTTTACATAGGAGTATGAGTCTGTGTGTGAACTAACTACCAAGCATTAGAGTCAAAAAACTTAAATTATGCTTTCCTTGTCTCATCTATGTTGCACATTCCATCCTTAGTAATCTAAGCACTACCAAGTTCAAATCGCTGTATACAGTGGCCATCAGTTTCCCATGTGCTCAGTTTGTATGATATGAGCAATATGAGTCATACAGAAACAATGGGCTCATGAAAATAAAGGAAACAGATTTCCACTGCAGACACAAACTAAAATCATAACTGTAACCAAAACAGTATTTTGCTCTCAAAAATCAACATCAGATGATTAGGTCATTACCCAGTGATTCACTGATTTTGAATATGGCAACTAAGCTATGGAAGATTTTTTTTTTTTTTTAAAGGAGATGGGTAGGGGTATTGCCATTTTAGTTCAGAATGGGCCAGCTGACACAGCTCAAATGTACTTGGGAATCATGTAAGTGAAAAAGAAGAAAAGAATCTACACTTTTATATGATTTGGCAAATCATGATTTCCTAGTGCTGTGTTATTTATTTTCTAGATAAAAAAGACACAGCTACATCGTTAATAAAAATAAGGTATGCGACTACAAAGAGGTGATTTGTTTAAGAAATATTAGGTATAATATCTCAGTAGACAGATCACATAAATCCTCTTGCTTGTTGCACTGATTTGATACACTTTGCTGGTAATGGGATTCAAGTAAATTATAAGCAGATGGTTTATTGGGAGGAGTTCACACTGAAGTGTTGACAGACATTTCAAAAAGACGGCAAGGGGTTCCATTTCATAGTCAAATCAGCTATAACTGTCTATCTTTCATTAACCGGTAATAAAGAGATGCATTTTAACAGGGTCTAATTGGTTTTAGATTATCGTGTCTTTCATCTCTTTTCCATAAAAGTTCTGGAAGTATGCTGGAAAGGTATAGCTAGTTCTTTCATCCTTTGGGTCTTTATTCACAGAATGATATTTAACAGTAACTCTATTGCTACTGGTTTCTATGGGAATAACATGTTTTCACTAAAATAAGTAAATACACATAAGGACTTAAGAGACTTAGACATTTTCATCTGCTGCTCTAAGATGTTTGTCAAGCAAAATGAATTACTGTTTTTACTTACATGATATTTTACCAGTACTTCCTTCTATGGCTCGTTTTTTTATCCCATTAGGGTTCACAAAATTTTATTTTTGTTCAATTTTTTCTTCCTTGCCTTCCATTTTCCTTGTCTCTCCAGAAATAAATATATTTCAGGTCAATGTGCTGCTATCCTTAAGTTGTCTTGTCCTAAATCACCAGTTCAATAAGAAAATCAAAGCGATTCAAACTAGCTATTTCCTGATACGTATCAAAATCGTGATGTGATTAGATTGTTCACACTTCACACTGATTGACCATATATATATATATATATATATATATATGTATGTATACACATATATATAGCATGACAACGGCAAAATTTATATGGGCACTTTATTTTTTCATAGTCCAATTCGCTTTTTTTCAGATTCTTCTCGCATAGGGCAGCAGGGAAAAGAGAACTATTCTAATCCTAAAGTAAGCACCCTTGCTGGACTGATTCAACCTTGCTGAATAAAAAAGTCTGGTGGTCTCAACTGGGCAGATGGGAATTTGGTGCCAATAAGCTCTCAAAAATCACTCTTATAAAATTTTATTTTTATTAACAAACATTCAACTTCCTAAAGGCTTAAAAAGTAAAATTTTAGAAGACAATTAAGAGCTACTTATGATTGTCACATGTCTTTTATAGCAGAACAATGTATCTGTTCCACCAAAGATGGACTATGGACTACGGACATACTTATTCCCTACAAATCAGGAAATAGTGATTATTTTATTCATGGGAGAGAAAATGACATGATTCTATAACTGTTATTATAATAAGTAAATAAATCATGTAGATAAACCCTAGGCATATTCTGCTCTGAAATCTCCTGTTATCTGAGCACCAGACAGAAATTAGTTTCCTAAATCTCTATTTTCCACACTGTGTTTGGAGAAAACACTTTTCAAAATGTTTTTATTCTAAATTAACTAGTAGCTTCAGTAAATAAAATGGTCATTTATCCAATTTTAATAATGTAAAAGGATTATATAATTGTATATTTTGGTTATGATCATGTGTCATTAATGTAATAATAACTTATTAAATTTATTAAAGTTTTTCCTATCGGCATTGAAAATAGTACATAGACCCTCCATTCATTACTTACTTATTTTTTGGGTCTCTGATGATTTGCCAGAAGTGGATTAGTCAGTGTGTGATAAGTATATAATTGCTTGCAATGGTACTGTTAGCTGCTCATGCGTTTAAAATTCATGTGACTAATAAGTGTCCCTGGAAAGTACCTTCTATACCGTACGTGCACGAAGAGAAACTACACTGTAGAACACTGTAAATTATGCAGCTGAGCTTTAAATGCTATACAAATGTAGCCTATGAGTAGGCTGAACTCCCACCTGCTGTGGGAGCACAATACTAGATATAAAAAGTGTTCTGGAATTCTAAAGTTGAACAAACACTGCAAGAATACAGAACACCAGCTAAAAAAGAACTGATGGAAGCACATCTCTCCTTTTTTCCAAAAAGCTTAAATGCAATTATTCAGTGGCATCTGTGACCATTAAAATATAAATATTTTAAGCAATAAGTACAATCAAAATTCAATTATATTTATATACCTAAACACATTTTCCTTGTTGTAAAAATGGCTACTTTCCTGAAAACTTGTAAGTATATCAATTTAAATCTAATAACATTTCTTGACATTTACTATAATTTAAAGTGTCCTACAGAAATGATTTTAGCCCACAATATAAATGAAAGCCGTGTTCCAAAGTAAAACATGCACATGCAAAAGAGCAAATAAACATGCTAAGGCAATGAAGTGAATGTTATGACAAGATAGTTTCACAATAACATTGGTCCTTACCAGTAAGTGAAAACAGAGGTTTCATCTCAACAAAGGAAAACCCATAGTATTTTTGGAAAGAAAGAATCTACAATTTGGGAGGAATGGGTGATAATGGAATATGGTGTTTATTTTAGTGCTATGGATAGAAGCAAAATGTGAAAATTGAGTAGCAGATAGAGTCCAAAACCCTAGAAATAACTGAATGATGTAAAAAAAGGAGGTATATTTTAATGAAAAGACACATGGATTTGAAGGAAACCAAAACTCCAAATGAGCAGGAAAAGACTAATGCAAAAGATAATAGATATGATTTATGAGAGTTACCATTGAGTCAACATTTAGATCGACTTTGGAGTGTTGGAGTAGAATCCACCATGCAAATCAACACTTTGTTAATGACGGTGAGCAGGGTAGCAGGATCAGGGAGTTTGAGAGCTAGGGGAAGAGCTGGCTGAGTGGCAGAAGAAATCCAGGAGCATGGGGAAGCCCACCAAGCCAGAGAACAGTTACTGCCATATGCAACCTAGCATATAATGGGAGCTAAAGAGCAAAATCAGAAAAACTAAAGAGAAAAATTAGTGAGTCCAAGAATTCATTCAAATTACAGTGTGCCTTCTGTGGCTGTTGTTGTTTTATTGTTCTTTTCAAATCAGCACCCATACCCTCTAGATTTTGTGATAACATCTTTCTTTTCTTTTGAAAATCCACCTCTCCTTCACTCTAAGTTCCTGGGTCTCCCGTGAGGTCTGGAGCAGCTGTTGCTGCTGCCCTCTTGAGATCACAAGGAGAAATATTTTCTGAGAAGGAAGACTACACAGTCAAAAGCTAAACTGACATAAGAGACATTGAGAATCAGATTCTGGGACTCCGAAACTGCATCAGGTCCATTTTGTAGTCAGCATTACTCTTAACTTTCCACTTAGATGGGCTCAAAAATTCTTTTCTAGACTGAGGCATTTTGAGTGAATTACTTGCCACCTGGTAACAGACCAATTCTAACATGTAGTACAAAAGTCAGTAGATGACAAGGAAGAAAAGTCCCAGGGATGTAGGGCATTGACATGGAGGTACAGAATTTCCAATTTTTTTCCTAAGAGGAACTCCTGGAAATATATATTTTTAAAAATGGAATAGAGAAAATCAAAATTGGCAAATGTAAAAAGAAAATCAGTTGGCTAAATAATAGCATGAATAAATGAAGATACGACATCTAGATGTATCATGATAATATTTCCAACTGGCTAGGGTTTAAAAATTCCTCACTTCCAAACATGGAAATTTGTTTGCTCTGCCTGACTCCATTGTTGAAACCTATCATTTTCTCTGAGGATACTCCTATTGGGTGTCTAAGCCCAACAGTGTAATATCTGCCCTAGTTCTCTTCAAAATTCTTTAAAGTTTTTTGTTTAATGTGCTTGATTTATATGCTGTTCGAGAATTTCCTATTCATCTGCATTTCCTTGCCTCATACATTTGTGAAATTAGGATTCAAGCTCTAAATATATACCCATTCAATTCCCATTTGTCACCTCCTTTCAGTTCCAGCCACTTACTGCTTTAACTAACCCCCATATTCCATTCAGACTTCTCAGACCAGACCACTGGAGCTCTATCGTGGTCAGCACACTTTCTTGACATGGATAATTCTGTTTTCTAAGATAATTCAACTTGTTTTCTGATTTAAACATTTTGAGCTGCTGGAGATTATAACTAGCTTCTGAATATCAGAGTAATGAAAAGTTATTACAGCTTTCTAGTTTACTGACTACATGTACATTAAATGTGCTTATGAGCGTTTTAAGAAATTCTAAAGTTGTATTCTGCAAGAAAACTCTAGGAATTCTGCCAAATATTCCATGATTTGGCTGATAGTCAAGAAAAGCTTTATGAGGCACAATTTTATTGTCCCATTCTGCATGACACTGATTTGCCTTTGAACCCAACTAAAGTCCATTACTTCATAACTCAAGTTAATGGGTATATAAATAGGAAATTTCCTTACCACTGCAGTATGTCTCTCAATATTTTTTATTTATTAAATTTACTGAACACCCGAAGTTAATATCTAGGACACTTCAAAGAATAATAAAGGATGATACTGAAATGTGTGCATCACTGCAAACTTAATATAAAATAGAGTATTAGGGAGTTTTCCAAGTAATACAGGCCACAGAATTTTTTAAACTTTTCTATCTGTATGGCAAAATTTTTAATTACCTGGGATAATTAAAATTTGTTTAAAAACTTAGTAATTTAAAAATGTAATGGTAATCGATAACTGGCCTGTAAGTCCTGAATGCTTCAGACTTCATATTTGAATATATTCAGTCATAATTTTGATTGTTTTATGATTCAACTACTTTGCAGTGAACTACCTGGAAGCAATACATATGACAAAGAGATTTAATCCTAGATAGCTGAGCAACACTGATAATAATTGAGAGCTTTAAAATGGCTTCTCTCCCTCTAATATCCATTTTTGAATGTGGAGCCACTCATCAAAGCAGTGATTCTGAGAGTGAAGTGACTTACATAAGACAATCACAGCTGATATCCCAAGGGGTCAGCAAATAGTCCACTACAGCCCAACTAATCAACCTCTAGATAATGTGCCTCATGTCCAAATGCTCTGTAGGAAATCAAATTGCATTTTCTTTCCTTCTAGGCTATTACTCAGCCATATCATTCCCACATATTTACACAACAGATATGTGAACATATGTAGAAATAAAGTATATGACAATGACACAAGCACAAAATAAGGGGAAGTGGAAGTAAGCTGTTGTATACTTATACTGTACATGAAGTAACACATTATCATCTGAACATTGAGTATGTGTCTTCTGTCATTATGGATAATGCATTTGTGATGTAATCCATGTTGAAAATGAATCTGGACTTTGCATTTACTGCTGAGTAGTATTTTATTGTGTGAGTGGAACACTGTTTGTCCATTCCTCTTTTAAAGGACATTTTGGTTGTTTCCATATGGGGGAGTTTATCTATAAAGACACTATAAACATTCGCATACAGTTTTTTGGTAAACGTATGTTTTCAATTCTGTTTGGTAAACAGCTAGTTGTGGGATTACTGGGTCAAATGATAAGCGTATGTTTAACTTGAAAAGAAACTGCCAAAATATTTTCCAAAGGGGGTGCATCAGTTTGTGCTCCCACCATAGATGATTATTTCAATAATAATATAACCAGACCAGTTTTATTTCCACTAATACAAGCATAGTATATATTCTTCCATTCTTAAACTAGTCGGTTCTTCAGATGGTTGTGCCTTTTGCTGTAGTAGTTGTTTTAAATATTTTAATCCAAACTGAGTCTCTGCCTTTTAATTTGGATATTTAAACCACTTACGAGCTGTGATTATTAACATATTTGGATTTAAATCTACCATGTTAGTAACTGTTTTCTATTTTAACTATCTACTTTTGTTCATTATTTTCTTTTGATTGAATATTCGTATCACTCCATTTTATCTATTTCACTGACTTTTTCTTATCCCTGTATCTTTGTTTTGATTTTTCATTGGTTATTTTAGGGCTTACAGGTGTGTTAGTTATCATATTCAATGTTTAAATAATATTTCGTTTCACATATACTACTGTACCATAGTATACTTCCATTTTTCCTAGGCTGGTGTTCACACTATCATTGTCATATGTTTTAACTTCCACATATGCTATACACTCCACAGTACTTGTTAAAATTATTTTTTGCATTAAACTTTGAAACTTTTGTAAGACTTCTGAAATAAAATATACTTTATATTTACCGTATATCTATCATTTTCAGTAATTATTCTCTGTGTAGATCTAAATTTCCATCTGGTATCATTTTCCTTCTACCTGAAGGACTTCATGTTTCTTAGAGTCCTGGCCTGCAGCCAATGACTTTTTCTTCATTTGTTGTAAGTTTGAAAGTTTCTTTCAAAATCATAAGGATGTTGCTTTACAACATCATACCTTACTTCATTTCCAAAAAAAAGTTCTGTCATCCTCCTTTGTTCCTTTGGGCATGTCTCTCTCTTCTGTACAATGTCTTTCTTAGCTGCTTTCACGATTTCTCTTCATCTCTAGCATTAAATAGTTTTAGTATAAAGTGCCTTGGAGTAGTTCTCTTCATGTTTATTGTGGCTGGTGTTTGAAATTCTTGCTTCTGCGGGTTTAGAGTTTTTGTCAATTTTTGACAAATTGTGGGCAACCAGTTAGTATGTTTTTCTGCTGTCTCCACATCCTTAACTTCTCTTTCTAGGACCCTACACAAACATTAAGATGCTTAATGCTGACTTACAGCTCATTGATGGAACACAGTTTAGTGTGTTCTGGCTTTTTAAAATTTTGGATAGGTTCTATTTGAATGCAATATCTAAACTGATATTAATATCATTTGGTATTCTCTAATGTTATATTTTTATTCCTCTAAGTTCGGTATGTGTCTTTTTTTGTACTTCCAGGTGTTTCCTTATCATGCATATATTTTTCTACCTTCAACATTGAAGTCTTTTTAATAGCTGTGATCATTGCCTTGTCTAATAATTTTTTTTTTTTTTTTTTTGCAGTATGCGAGCCTCTCACTGTTGTGGCCTCTCACGTTGCGGAGCACAGGATCCGGACGGCGCAGCCTCAGCGGCCATGGCTCACGGGCCCAGCTGCTCCGCGGCATGTGGGATCTTCCCAGACCGGGGCA
>NC_041218.1:30916559-30967885 GCF_002837175.3 Physeter macrocephalus
CCCCTGCATCGGCAGGCGGACTCCCGACCACTGCGCCACCAGGGAAGGCAAAAGATAGCAGTTTTTTTTTTTTTTTTTTTTTTTCCCCGGTACGCGGGCCTCTCACTGTTGGGGCCTCTCACTGTTGGGGCCTCTCCCATTGCGGAGACAATCTCCGGACACGCAGGCTCAGCGGCCATGGCTCACGGGTCCAGCTGCTCCGCGGCATGTGGGATCTTCCCAGACCGGGGCACGAACCCGTGTCCCCTGCATCGGCAGGCGGACTCTCAACCACTGTGCCACCAGGGAAGCCCTAATAATTTTATGTTATTTCCAGATCTAGAAGTATTTGCTGATTTGCCTAATTATGAATTATTTTTCAGCTTCTTGGTATGTTTAATAATTGAATATCATATATTTGAACTTTATTTGGGTGCCAGACTTACTGGAGAGGATGATAATATTCTTTGAAATATTTTTAGCATTTTTTCTGTGATTTAGTTACATTACTTAAAACTGATTTGATCCTTTCAATGTGTGATTTTAACTTTTGCTATGTTTAAACTCCCAGAGACTAACCTTTCCTAGGTAAAAGGTGGCGTCACTAATAAGGAAAAAATGCTTCTGTGTACTTTACATGATTTGTAGTATCTTGGTAGGTTTTTCTACTCTGTCTATGCTGAGCCCTACTGACCTCTGGGAATTTTGTTCTGCTGTTGGTGTGAGTGATTGCTTTGGCATTAGGTGTTTTTCTTCACAAGTGTACACTACTTGGTATCAAGCAAAAGACTCAACCAGAGTTCTACGTGTAGATTTCTTCTCTTCAGTACTCTTGTGAATTCTTGCCACCTTGGTTTCCCTAAACTCTGAACTATTTCCACAACTCAGCAAACTTCCTTTGCTGTGACCTAAGCATTCTCTCCAGGCAACAGGCATGATATAATCCATAGCTAATCTCATTAGCTTTCCTTCTCTCAAGAATTATTGTCTTTACCACTTATTTTCCAGTGTCTGAAAATTCTTTTCATACATTTTTTCCTTCTTTTTTAGTTGTTTAAGATGACAGAGTAAATCTGTTACTCCATGATGGCCAGAAGTTTAAGTCACCAGTATATCAACAAGTTTTGAAGATGAACAAAATTTAACAATTATCAATAATAACAAATTTTAACCAATGAAATAGGGGGAAAATAAGATAGGCTTTCTATTTTCTCTATAAAAATAATATTATAGAATATTATTATCTAAAAGATGACCAACAAATAATATAATGCACAGTATGTCACGTAATTAATATAAGTATTTTTCTGGATTTTATTATGTTTGTGTCATGTATCAGCTATTTAAAATTTATAGTGTGTTATGATCTATTTTCTCTAAATAAGTACCCTTTACCATATATAACTTTTGAAAATAATTTCGCATTTATTTTTTATCTAAAGATGTCTTGCAAATTGTCTAAATTTAAGCTCCCACAAACTTGGATTCACCACTGCTACTGTCTGGAACATAAAAATAAACACTGAAAGAAAATTTTATATGTGTAGTCATTCCAATTTAAAGGCTTTTTGTGTCTGGTATCTTGGCTCAATTAAAATTGTATCACATTTAACTCAGTTTCCCCTCTTCCTACTCTATTTAAAATCTCAGGAAAATTTTGAAGTATCTTCTTTTGTTTCCAAGTCTTCTTCTGTGACCTTGAACAAGTTACTGGTACTCTTTCACTGTGAACATGTTACCTCTCTGTTCTTAAATACTCTCTTAAGACAAATCTTTTTTTTATTATTATAAAAAAAGTCAACAAAAAATGAGTCTGACATAAGTTTTAAAAAAAATTATCAAATACATGAAATAATATATAAGGATTTTATCAGTCTTTTCTTGAAATTCCATCATGATTTATACAGAAACATCAATCTACTCATCATGTCATTTTTAAACAACAACAATGATGCTCTTAAACATAAAACCAATTCTACCTTTTCTGTATCTGCGTCCCCTTCACACATAGAAAGAATCTTCTCCATAAGAATTAATTGTATCTCATGACTGGTTTCAATGACTCCTGATTTTTATAAATGTTGAAGCTTATATTCCTGTGCATCAAAGTCACCAGACAGTTCTCTCTTGTTCTATTCAAAAGCTCCAGTACTATTATAGCTGAGATTCTGGATTATTTGCTTCAGGTTGTTGGGCTTTGTAAATGAACAGCCACTCGCTTTCTGGGATCTCATAAATAATTCGCTTTGCTCTATTGCTAATATTTCAACCCCCTCAGCCAAACTGTGTTCCTTCAACACATCTTAAAATATATCTTAGCGTGTCTGTATACATACTCCTCTCCATCACTTAAATTATCACACTTGGGGGCTTCCCTGGTGGCGCAGTGGTTGAGAGTCCGCCTGCCGATGCAGGGAACACGGGTTCGTGCCCCGGTCCGGGAAGATCCCACATGCCGCGGAGCGGCTGGGCCCGTGAGCCATGGCCGCTGAGCCTGCGCGTCTGGAGCCTGTGCTCCGCAACGGGAGAGGCCTGCGTACCGCAAAAAAAAAAAAAAAATTATCACACTTGGGTAGTTTATTTCCCCCACTTCACTCCTCCTTTATTTTTTCTTTAATTCACAGCCAATAATCTGTAAGATGTTTGTGTCCTGAAATGGTTTCAGGTTCTGGCACCATCAGATACAGAATCTGGTGTGGTGAATACTTTGGAAACAGTGCCAAAGTACACTTGAACATTGAGATTGCGCAATACTAGGGACTATTTCTGAAAGTTATCAATCTTTTGATAATTTTAAATACCTGCATTTGAATGATATAAAATTTAAATGATATTCTTCAAAGTAACAGTTCATGCTTTGGAGAACTCTATTGTTTCTACAAAGCTACTCCAAGAGCAGTCATGAATGAGGAGAGATTATAGCAAAAAATAAGAGAAATACTTATTCTCATTCAACAAAAAAATAAAGGTAACAAAGCCTACTATTACTATTGTTATCATTTAATAATTTTTCTAGAAGCATGAAAAGTTAAATGATGATTCAGATAAAAGACAAATATCTACTGGAGAGGAAAAACAAAAGTACAAGAAATTACACAAATAAAAATCAATAAAATTAGCATATTTCCTTACACCAGCAATAATAAACTAGAGAAAATATTTGGGAACAAATTTTTTTAAGAGAAACAAAAATATATGTGGCTTATACATATTAAAATCGTATTGAGGATGTGGATGGACAAAGATGATGTTATATATATACATAATGGAATATTACTCAGCCATAATAAAGAATGAAATAATGCCATTTGCAGCAACATGGATGGATCTAGAGTTTATTATATTAAGTGGAGTAAGCCAGACAAAGATAAATATCATATGATATCACTTATATGTGGAATCTAAAAAAACAATGACACAAATGAACTTAAATACAAAACAGAAATAGACCCACAGCTATAGAAAACAAACATGGTTACCAAAGGGGAAAGGGGGGGAGGGATAAATTAGGAGTTTGGAATTAACATAAACTCACTACTATATATAAAATAAATAACCAACAAGGACCTACTGTATAGCACAGTGAACTATACTCAATAGTTTGTAATACCTATAAAAGAATCTGAAAAAGAATATATAGATATATGTATAACTGAATCACTTTGCTGTACACCTGAGACTAACACAACATTGTAAATCAATACACTTCAATAAAAATATAAAATAAGTTCAAAAAATAGTATTAAGAAATATAAAAAATGTTTTATCAATTTAAAGATGCAAATCATGTATCTTGCTTACAAGTATTAATTTTTTTCTACGTATCTCTGATTTTTTTTTAAAATTTTTATTGGGGTACAATTTACAATGCAGTGTTAGTTTCAGGTGTACAGCAAAGTGAATCTGCCATACATATACATACATCCACTCTTTTTTAGCTTCTTTTCCCATATAGGCCATTACAGAGTATTGAGTAGAGTTCCCTGTGCTATACAATAGGTCCTTATTAGTTATCTATTTTATATATAGTGGTGTACATGTGTCAATCCTGTTCTTCCAATTTATTCCCTCCCCCCACTTACTCCTGGTAACTGTAAGTTTATTAGTAGCGTTTTTTTTTTTTTTTTGGCTGCACCGAGCAGCATGCAGGATCTTAGTTCCCCAGTCAGGGATCAAACCCGTGCCCGCTGCATTGGGAGCGAGGAGTCTTAACCACTGGACCACCAGGGAGGTCCCTACAAGTATTAATCTATAGGTTTAACATCATTCCCCAAATACTTAATATGATTTATTTTAGTTAAACTATATAATGCCATTCTAAAAAACATTTATAAAAATATTCAGGTTTTAGGGCTTCCCTGGTGGCACAGTGGTTGAGAGTCTGCCTGCCGATGCAGGGGACACGGGTTCGTGCCCCGGTCCGGGAGGATCCCACATGCCGCGGAGCGGCTGGGCCCGTGAGCCATGGCCGCTGAGCCTGTGCGTCCGGAGCCTGTGCTCCGCAACGGGAGAGGCCACAGCAGTGAGAGGCCCGCGTACCGCAAAAAAAAAAAAAAAATTCAGGTTTTAACAAGTTCCAAAATGTTAACAAATTATTGTGACAATGTAGGACATGATTATTGGATATAAAAATAATCAAAGCTATATTAATTGAACCTGAATACATCAGAATCAAGAATTGAAATAATGGAACACACATGTGTTTATGTTTGTATGAATAAGGTATCACAGAAAATTACAAAAACTGCCATTCCCTTAATTAGCTTAAGCTAATAATTTTATTCCTCTCACATACCTCCTGTATTACAAAGTCCTATCAATTCTATACTCCCTGTAAGTCTTAAATGTTTCAATTCCTTTCCATCTGTACTGTCAACTACTTCAATAAAAGCAACCATCATGTTTAACATCAATTATTACAACAGCCTTGCAAAAACCTGGAATACAAATTGATCGTCATGAGAGTTTTGTTAAGTCAAAGGAAATGAAGATTTAAACATAACAGAACACAGAATAAGCTTTAAGGGGCAGTTATTATCATCACATTAAAAGTTTGTCTTAGAGTAGATATTTTAGTTGAGACTACGGTAGAATAAAAAAAAAATACCACATGTTTTTGCAACTTTCCTTATCAAGGGAAAATGAAGGGCTGAAGACCTAAAGCACTGCAACGCAGCAAAATAGAGAGGATGAACATCAAAGGTAGCACTGATAAGAAAACTGAGAGAAATACATGGTCACTCTTAGCCATCTTCTAGACTTCATATTTTAGCTTTATAACTTGGTATTTAGCTATTCTTTCTAGAAATGGATTACACCTTCTTGTGGGGTAGTTAAAAATGGTGATGCATTAAATACAGACTTCAAAGACAAATAATAAGTAATAATTAAAACAGAATAATAAACTATGTATGTTGAAAAGAAGGAACTTAAATCTTCTATAAGATGATCTTAGATTTTTGTTTTTTAAAATTCCTTCAGAAGAATAAAAATCAGTGCACATAAGAAAGTAGCAGAAGAGGGCAGAGACCAGTATGTCTTCCTTTGCCATCACCTTTCTCATAGTTTTGGACTTACTCCTCTACAATGAAATATTATCACCTTAATTCTTTTCTCAAATTCTGTTTCCTAGAGGACCAGAACTAAGAAAATAAACTTTCTGAAAATATAAAGAAGATAAAACAAGAAGACATTTATTCTTCTGTCGTATAATTCAAGATTACTTAACTCAACCTGGACACTGGTAGGGTTAGAGGAGACCAATACTGGGAACAAGATAATAATATTAAAGACAAGTTTGGGAAAATAATAAGATAATATGAAAAAAAAGCTGTATTTTCCTGGTTTTATTTAATGTACTCCTCTCAGAAACTCTCTGCCTAATTTTTAGGAGAGATGCAGCCTGTGCTTCCTCATAACCCATCAGGCCATTAATCTGAATTTCCCAAGTCAGAGGTTAAAATGGGTGTAGAGGCCATAAAGGACCATTTCCAGTGGTCCAAATGGAAACATGAATCCTAACAGGATAAACAGAGCACAGAAGCCTGCTGACCAGAGACAGCTTTCTAGATAGAAAAGTATAAGTTGCAAGATCTGCAGCACTGCTTAACAGACTCTGTATTTCAAGAAAAATAAACTAAGAAGTTGATTTTTTTTAAAAAGTTATATTTTTGACAGACGTTTAAAAAATATATATCTTAAGCCTGGTCTACAAATATCTGCATTAGCAAAACCCTTAGGCTACTACTATCTGCCTGCCCATCTAAACCATGCTTACAAGATATCGGCCACTGAGGACTACACCTTGCAGAATGGAAGGCCACCTGCATGTTTTCCTCAGATATGTTTAAAATGGGTACGAACAAATAGGGTAGTACAGATGATGTAAAAATACAAAACAAAATAACAGCAAAAAAAAAAAAACCCACACAAACCTTAGTTCATTGCTAGCTTTGGGAGTCCTTTCTCTTCCTTATTTTAGGATATGTATGTTTTGAATTAATAACAGTGATATGACATTTTCCATCCTCTCCTCTCAAATTAAAAACTTACCCCTATCTTTTTTCTCCTTTTGTTACATTTGTGGCTAAATGTACACTTCAACTCTAAGCTATCAGATGTTGATGACTTATAACTGAGCTTAACATCACGTAAAAAGCCTGGATTTGAAGCTGGATGTCATGACTATGAGATTATTATTTCCTTTTGGAAATATATATATATGATATATACTATACACATACATGTACATATCTGTGTGAATGTGGTTAGTCAAAAAGTGTGAACTCTAAGTAGTTCTTTGTTTCTGTCATTACGTAAAGTGCCCTTTGTTTTCACTGGTTGCACTGAGAGATATAAAATGGAGGCTACCTCATAAAATCTGAGAGCAAAGCCAGTTGGACAGAAATGTAAAAGGATCAAGAAAATTTATCAAGTATATTATTTAAGCAAATAACTCAGCTCTACTTGAACCACTATTACCTCTAGACTGCTTAAGTAAGCAAGATAATGAATTCTGTTATTGATCTAGCTGACATGAATTGGTTGTCCTGTTGCTAGCTACTAGAGAAATATAACTAATAAAAAAATAAAATAGCAAGAAAAATGATTTGATATATGTTAATTTGCTTTGCTGATGATTTACCTCTTTAGTCACTAAGACCTCTAAAGAGCAATATACTACAATGATCTACAAACAGCCTCATTTACCTGTGATCTCACCCATCACTTTGGCAATAAACAACCATATACCAAAGCTCCCCAAAACATATAATTAAGGTATTAATTCTCAATGACATCATACAAGTCACAAAGGATGTTTTGTTCTCCTCTTATTACATAGAATAAATATTCCATGAGGGCAAATTATATTTATATTTTTCTTTAATTTTCACAGAGGACTTATGATAATTATGTGCTTATTTGAATATTCAATATGTTCAAATGATTAACTTTACACTAGAACAGAAGGCTCTGTTGAATAAATGCTGTTGAAGGCCAAAAAATAAAAAAGTGCAAAAATGAACCATCTCAGATATGCTCATTACAATTGTGTCCACTCCAGCCAGCTGATAGCTACAGCTGAAACTGTAATGCTTACCTTCAAGCTCACTAGATTTCAGCTTGTTTTACCCTGCATGGAATTTCAATATCTTTATGTTTACAATAAACAACTTGCAGTACATTCCACAATTTGGGAATTATTCTAGGCCCAATAGAAATACTATACTTTTTGGCAGTCTTCTAGCCTCTGGGACTTTAGTTAAATAAGAAATGGTTTGAGAGACTATCGAATTCTAGGATGAGAAAGCCCAAGAATTTAAATGACTTGCTTGTTTCAGATGCCTTCTCTAGGAAAGCTAGAAGAATGCAAATTTGATTTTTGTTTTCTGAGCACTTCCACTGCATTTGCTATCACACACATACACACAAACTGTTTTACAAGAACTTATCACTTTAATGGTTACCAGATTCACTAAAACTCATCTCCTCATGATGTACTGTGAGGAACATATTTTATTTGATTGAACTTCAGACGGCACATGTTTGTAAGTCAAGGGCAAGGCTGCTGTTGTCGAAGGGAAAAGCTGGCAAGGCAGTAAGCAATAAGTATGGAGATACTACTAGTCCTACTCTGGCAACTAATTCAGAAACTCATCAGGCAAGAGGTCAAGAATTATCGATTATCACGTAATATTTGAGGACATTTGTTCTGAAGCATAAGAAATACATACAGACTTAATTAATGAATGGACAAATATCTATGTGCTATTTGGTTGCAACTCTCCTTTAACTTTAGAGAGGAAAAAAAAAAAGACACAGACTGCCAGAGCACACAGCGTATTTGATTTTTTTTCTCTACTTCCAAGTAAATATTTCTTCCTAAGGTTTACTTAACCAATATCTTATGGATTTTATATTTCTGGTAGAACTGACTATGTGCAGACAGTTAAATGAAACTTCATGTTGAGATCTACAAATACATGACACCTTCATATAATACACATTCCAGATGATACGCATTAAATTAAAAAAACTGAAGTCTGCTTTGTTCTAAATAAGTTTTATCAATGATTTGAGAATTATAAAAATATAGTGGAATTTCTCTTTGTAACATTAACTTAGTAAATGTATTTGTGATTCCCTTAAATATAATTAAATGGAATGGGATTTGTACAACCATGAGGACTGGGCTCTAGTCTTGAATGACAGATTAATTTTTTTTAGTATTCATTGTATAAAAGGACAGAATTTTTAAATTAATATAACTATTTGCAAATGTAGTTTTTCACATGTAAATAAGATGAGTTTCAATATAATATTAACTATACACACATGCAGATACATACATATATATATAAACATGACAAGTAAAGTAAAGAATGAGTTAGCTACTTGTTTGAAACTCTTTGGTCAAGTTCATCTATTTAACTGGAACAATGAAACTTTGCTTACATAATGCAGGAAGCTTCCTCAAGTCTCTTATCAAGCATGGGTATATACTGTTTTTATTTTTCTTCTGTGTTTTTAAAATTATATATTAACCCCTGGCACATATGTTAGAATACTCATTTTAGCATTATGAAAGATCAACATTCAAATAGGATCAAAACAACTGATTGCTTTATACTTACATGAATCACATTTATAATTAATTTGGGCTGAGGGAGAACTGGAAATGATACCAGACATCATTTAAGACGACCTGCCTTCTGACTTAATAGCTGTTTAGCCATAGCAAATCACTTAACTTTTCTGATCCTCCATTATCTCACTTGTAAATGTGAAATTAAAAATGTCTTCCATAGCTCTTTTTAGAGTTTTATGTGAAACTTACATGAAACCATGAGACTGAGTATACCATCCGCCCTCTTTATCTGTGGGTTCTGCATGCAACCAATGATCAAAATATTTAGAAAAAAAATTTCAGAAAATTCCAAAAAGCAAAACTTGAACTTGCAACATGCCAGTGACTATTTATATAGCATTTACACTGCATTATAAGTAATCTAAAGATGATTTAAAGTATGCAGGAAGATATGTGTAGGTTATATGCAAATACTATGCCAGTTTACATAAGGGACTTGAGCATCTGCAGATTTTGGTATCCTCAGGGGTCCTGGAACCAATCCCCTGTGGAAACCAAGAAATGAATGACTACACTTAATAAACTGAAAATATTACATAAATGTGAGGTGCTAACATAGAGGGAAAAATACTATACTTGGCAATAAGTACTAGGTATTAGTAAGCCCTCGGAACATTTTTGTTCATTAATTGGATTCTACTTCAAATACTAAAATAGGAATACTAATTCAAACTGGGAGTATTCTTCTTCTTTCCCTTTTGTTTTTGTTTTCAGTTTCCTTCCCATCCCCTACCCTGAAGTGAAGGAATGGGTCTTTCCTTCCCAAGCCAAATCATGAGGAGTCCACAGAAACTGTTAATGGATTTTGAGGATGCCCACAAAATTTCAGGTGTCTCACTCTGGCCCTCAGGGCCACTGTGGAGCTACCATGGGAGTTCAGTGTGATAAGAGATTTCCGGAAAGAGCCTAACACATATTCCTGGAAGACCGGGTAATACAGAGGGTGGAGAGGGGGTCTAAAGATGGAGTCACTACTCCTCCCTTTGGAAAGGCAAATGGATATGACCTTACCATGGGCTGTGCAGATGCCACAGAAAGGAACTGAGCTTGAGCTCTCTTGCTGATGCTACAGCCCAAAAGGCTGATCATTAGGCCAAAGGTCCCACGTGGCCAGGGGCTGTGGTATATACTGTGGAGAGTGACATCTGGAGGTTGTGCATGGTAAGTTGTTACAACCAGGGGGATGTATCATAACAGAACTCTCTTCAATGCGGAAAGCTCCTACAGAACCTCCAGGACAAAAGCACACATATATTCTGTGAGGTGGCAATATCGGAATGCCTAACCAGAAATGAGAATCAGCCTCTTTAACCTCCTTTCACCTTGTTTTTTCTTCAGCGAATGAAAAACAAAAGGTAGAGGATATGCAAAATGGAGTGAAAAATAAGGATCCAAAGAAGAAATGAACCGTCCTTCTTATTACTGGTATCTTGGCCACAAATCAAGTCTCCAATACAGTGAGGGACAAAGAATTGAGCTGGGTATACGATTGAAGTGATGGTTTAGAATGAAGTGATGGTTTAGAATGCAGTAAACTCATTTTAATTACAAAGTGAGTCTTAATTACCACAGGGATAGTGTTCTTATTAATGAACATGAATAGACAGCTGTAGAATAAGCCCAAGGTATCAACAAGAGACAGGAAATGGATATTCAAGGAAGCTTGTTTGAAGTGGTGAAAAATAAAGATGTTTATTCTAGAAAGTTCAAATTATGCGTCATACTGGTTACCTTCATGTATTAAATTTCCTATTATCACCTTTTAAATTTTGCTTTGCCTTTTAATTCTAGGAAATTCTCAGTTTTGCCTTCAACATTACTGATTCTGTTTTCTAAAATGCAAAATTTGCCATTGTTTAAAAGCATTGGGTAATTTCAGACCATAAATTTACCATCTCATCTATCTTCCTTTTTATTTCTGAACACCTCTTAGTTTTTAAAAAAAATTTAATGTCATATATTGTTTTATAATCTTTTAATTTGCTTCTGATGATTTTAAGAATGTTCTAAGTTTTAGGTACATTGCAATCCATTTAAGATTCTTCTGTTATAACTTCCCAAGTTTCCTATACTTTGGTTTTACAGAAACTCATAAGAATTATGCTGGTAGCCAATTTAAACTTATCCAGATACCTTATAAACAGAAAACTAAAAAGCACAAATGAAAACATACACATGCACATACAAGTCAGCCTTGCTGGGGCAGATGGAAGTAAAAATGTATCTGTCACATTTTGTCATATACATTGATTTATAGAAATATTGTAATGTTAACATTTTCTAGGCCATTGTCCAGGCTGATGACAAAAGTAAATAGCTGAAGGGGCAGAAAGAAAATTTAAACTAGTTAGAATAAGAGAAATAGGCAAAAATTGTTTATGTTCAAATTGATTAAATCTTCAAAAATTCAACTAAGTTTGCAAGGTTGTTATATTTGCTGTTAGGTCAAAATGCAATAAAGTATATTGGTGAAAAAATAATCTTATCCGATGCCCAACCATAGCTAATCTTTATGCACAATATAATGACGAATTCTTACTGGCAATTTTTCTAGGTTCATGAGTGAATGAGTTTATATTTTGTGCAATATAATCTATGCTTTACAAAAAATATTTATATTAACATTTTGAATCAATAGACCAACAGAATTAATAGCCATTTTTCTTATAAATAATCAGAACATGCAAAAACTCTTTTCCTTACTTATGGAAAACCATTATAAAACCTAGAATTTGTCATAGATGATGTTAAATATATACTATGTTAATAACACATGCCAAAAAATTTATTTGATAAAATACTTGTGATTTGAAACAACATAACATGCTTCCCGGTTCAATAATACTAAAAGTATTATGCTGAAAAAAGCAAAAATGCTAAAAATAAACAGCATAAAAAAGATTTATAAAGCAAAGAGAAACAAAACATTTGAAAAATGCTATTTTCAGTAAAGATTAGGATGGTGGGGAAAGAAAAAAAGATGGAAGCTCACACCTAAAATAACAGAGAAAGTTTAAACAACACTATTTAAAGCAAGCCAGGAACAAACACAACATACTGATCGAAAGTTACATCTCAAACAGTCTTCCCTGGCCTTCCCAGAAGTTTCCTTCTCTCATGCATTCCTCCTATATTTCATGATAGTACTTGGAGCAAAAAGTGTCAAGAGATGGGATCACTGATATATAAAATAATGGAAATAGCTACTACATTAAAATAACTTATTCTAAGTATGTCTCTTGTGCTAAATGAAAGAAAATGAATAGTTTAACAAGGTTAAATGAGCATTTGGAAATAAAACTTTCTTTACAAAACAATTTATCACATACTATGGAATATACACTTTAGAGAAAATGATAGTTACATCAAAAGGTCTTAGAAAAAATAATGTGGCACCCAATTTTTAAAATTAATAGTGGTTATATTCCTTCCCCTTCACCCTATTATTAGACAAATTTGAATTTATCTAAAGTAAAATGATCCGTAAAGCTGAAAATTATCCAAGCACATTGCTATTTTTTGCTTTAAAACAATCTTAGCACAGGTAATCGTCAAAATATATATACATGAAAAACTAAGTCTCTTGTTTCCATTCCCACTTTTAATTTATGCTTCTTAGACTCTACAAAGGGATCTGAATATTCAAATAATAACATCATAAATCAAAGATCCAGGGGAAGTACAGAGGGAATTTTAGAAAAATGTTTGGCTTTTCAATTAGTCTCCATTTGTATCCACCTTCGTATTCTGTTCGGCACTGGAAACAAATGTGATGAGGAAACAGGGTTGTTATTGCTCTATTTCAGGGACACACTTGTGGTTCTTATTAAAGATTATGTTGATGTTGACCATCTGAATGTAGTGTTTGTATTTTTGACAGAGGGGAAAATATAATCAAGAGCTCCGGTTAAAATCTAAATGCTATTGAGTTTAACTTCTGGACACATAGCTCTCTAAATGCTGAACACATATCACACAACAGGTACTATGTAAAAAGTTGAATGACTGAACAAAACAATGCCAAATTCACTACTCTTCCTCTCTTCTTATGGACTTTATCCTCAATTCTTGCTTAATAAATGTTCAAGCAGAGGAAAAATTCCATATTCTCTTTTCATTCCCAGAATTCTGTTCATTCACTATTTATTGCCCACTTAACATGGGCCAGCCTGCCCAGCATAGCTTCAAGCAGTTGTCACCTCCACATATGCCCTGGTCCAGAGAGAAGGCTGTAGACTTGAAACCTGAAAACTGGAAACTGGGCTGCAACACCGCAGAAGTTAAAGTAGTTGGTCAGTTTCACTAAGTCTGATCTAATTTCTTAAATTTCAAAAATTCTTATACTTTTGAAATTTTCACAAGGGTAAATTTTTATTTAAAAAATTTCCAAATTAGTAAGTATTTCAACAAAGGTCCCATAAACAGAGAATCTCAATGAATGGTTTTCACTCTCAAAGTTTAACTCATTCAGGTTTCAAATGTTTTCCCTGATATTACACGACATGGATGAACAAATCTATGTTTGTACTGTGGATATTTTCTTCATAATTATATAATCTGAAGTTATTTTTTATTTTATTTATTATTTTTTGAAGTCGTTTTATTTTAGATTGATTAGCTCTAATTATTTATAAAGAATGAACTATTTTTCTATAGTGATTTGCTTGCAAATAATTATTAATCATTTCATGTCTTTGTATGTATGCTTGAAGGGACAATTTAAGGTCATGTTTAGATTTATTCCAAAGAAGGACAATTCCTAGAATTGTCCTTTTCACTACTGGGTTGATGGAGGGTCGGGGGAAGCAAAAACAAAAAGAAAAAACCTGGCAAAAATTGATGAGGATAGATTTCAGCAAAACTTCCATCCTGTCTGAAAAAACAAAACACAATCTGTATTTAAACAAAGAGGCCATTAGACTGAGGTGGCTCTGATTCCTTTGCAAGCAAGGCAAAACCTAAGTCAGAGTTAATGTACTCAAATCCAAGAAAATAAAACTTAAGAACAATCACAACCGACCACTTAGGCTTTACTAAATAAGCCAACTGTTTAAGCTATAGCCAATTTCCTTGCTTTGCTTCCTGATCTTTCCTATAGAAACCGCTCTCCTAGCTTCTGTGGAGCTACCCTAACCACCTTTGGTACTGGCACTACAAGATTCCAACACATGTATGCATCGATAAACTCTTGGAAAAAAATGTTAATGTGCCTCAGTTTACCTTTTAACAGAGCACATTTGAGTTTCTCCTTAGGATTTAATTAAATACATATGATTTTTTTTTGCATCTTCTTGGTCTTATGTTCAGAATGACTTCTGTAAGATGCTTGTTTAAAATATACATATCTTTAAAGAAGTTCTAACAACAAATGTGTACAAATACCTATATATTAAATATATGTATTTTCATTCCAAAAAGACTTGCATTGAAGTGATTTAAATTATTTAAAAATTTTCATGTTTTCTAGAAATATTATTTAACTCAATCTGTAATATTTTTATATTAATGTAATTAACATAGACAGTTTTTCAGGTACAGTGTGCCTTTATATTACACAAACCATGATATAATAAAGCATCTTCTTTATATTTAATACCAGGTGCATGAGCTACATATTTAATATGTCCATATTATTTTATATTCCTAAAATAATTATATGCTTTTCTACTTACAAATGGTATATCCAACAAGGGGTTAATATCCAAAATATATAAAAAATTCATAAAACTCAACATAAAGAAAAACCCAATTAAAAAAATGGGCAGAGGACCTGAATAAACATTTTTCCAAAGACAAAATACAGATGATCAACAGGCACTTAAAAAGATGCTCAACATCACTAATCATCAGGGAAATGCAAATCAAAATCACAATGAGGTATCACCTCACACCTGTCAGAATGGCCATTATCAAAAGGACAATAAATAACAAGTTCTGGAAAGGATGTGGAGAAAAAGGAACCCTTGTGTACTGTTGGTGGGAATGTAAGTTGATGCAGCCACTATGGAAAACAGTATGGAGATTGCTCAAAAAATTACAAATAGAGCTACCATGTGATCCAAGAATTTCACTGCTGGGTATTTATCCAAAGAAAAAGAAAAAAACTAATTAGAAAAGATACATATGCAGCCAAATTTTCATAGCAGCATTATTTACAATTGCCAAGATACGGAAGCAACCTAAGTCCCACAGACAGACTGATGGATAAAGGCGTGGTATATGTATATACGCATCGCACACACAAACACATACACACACAATGGAATGTTACTCAGGCATATAAAAGAATGAAATATTGCCATTCGCAACAACATGGATGAACCTATTTCACCTGTGCTAAGTGAAGTAAGTCAAATACTGTATTTCACTTATAGGTGGAATATAAACAACAAAATAAATGAACAAACAAAACAGAGTTATATATACAGAGAACAAACAGGTTGCTATCAGAGGGGAGGAGGCTGGGGGGAGGAAGGAAATAGGTGAGGGAGATTAAGAGGTACAAACTTCCAGTTGCAAAATAAATGAGTCATGGGCGTGAAATGTACAGTATGGGGAATATAATCAATAACTGTAATATATTTGAATGCTGACATATTGTAACTAGATTTACAATGGTGATCATTTTGAAATGTACAGAAACATCCCTGTGTAACAGGAACTAACATAGTGTTGTAGGTCAATTACACTTCAAAAACAAAGTCAAAGAAAAAGATATGTGGTTACCAGAGGCAGGGGATGGGAATAGGGTGAATCGGATGAAGGCAGCCAAAAGGTACAAACTTGAAGATATAAGATAAATAAGTACTAAGGATGTAATGCACAACATGATAAATAGAATTAACACTGCTGTGTGTTATATACGAAAGTTGGTAAGAGTAAACCCTAAGAGTTCTGATCACAAGGAAAACATTTTTTCTGTTTATTTTTGTATCTACGAGATGAGGAATGTTCACTAAAGTTATTGGGGTAATCATTTCATGAGGTATGTAACTCAAACCATTATGCTGTACACCTTAAACTTGTACAGTGCTATATGTCAATTATATCTCAATAAAACTGGAAGAAAAAAATAATTATGTTTTTATTAAGTGGCATTTTGCTAAGATTCTTATTTTGTCATTTCTAATCACGCTTGAATTTTTATCCGTAAAAATTGCTTTTCTTTCACATTATGGATTATATTCAAATGTTATTTTGAACTAAAATATTAACAGTAATGAGCATTAGTGGAGGCTGTATCATTCATGGGAAAATAGATTATTTTGTTCTTGCCACATGAGCAACAGTACTTGTCAAAACCAGTAAGCTTTCTCCTCTTATTAAAATTGATTACTTTGAAATTGAGTATTTCAAGACATGAAAAGTAAGGGCAGTAATATTCTTGATTATGTTTCAGGTCAGGGGTTCAATCCTGAAGGAAAATACTGAGGTTTCTCCATAAGTTAATGTTTCTTTGTGGAAAGTAAAAGCACTTGAATTTTTGGAATGCGATGCAGACACACACAAAACATTTGGCAAAGATATAACCAGAGCTTACTACAAGGTTGAGTTAATCGATAGTGCTCACATTAATTTCTGCTGCAGAAAATAAAAGAGTGCCTTGGGAGCAAGGGCAATGTTGCCTAATAAGGAGTTTTCCTTTCATTGTGTGAAAACTGCTTAAATACGCAAAGCTTTAGGGCATTTTACCCTGGCATCACTTTGAAAATGCTTCCTTCTGCTTCAGTTACCAGAGGAAGCCTAATCTGATCTTAAGAGTGCTTACGGGCCTCCTTCTTATGTTCATAATCAAATGCTCTCAGTGCATCATTACAGGTCTAGGCACTCTCTTGGTACAAAAGACCATAGAAATTCTCCTTCCTCAAGCTAAATTTTCATAATATTATTATTTTTATTTAATATTTATGTAATAAAGAACCTTTACAAAATAAGCCAAAAATTAACATAATTGATCATTTGAGTTAACAAGTTAGAGTCTATAGATGCAAATGGAGATTGTGATTTTGTGAGTACCTTATGAAAAAGTTGTGAAGTGGTCGGCAAATCATGTTTAGTATCTTTTTACCTACCTTCAACAGAGAGAGCTTTGCTTTTTGGAAACAGCTGAGCTTAATTTGGAGTCAAACTAGTAGATAAGGGAATAAACTAAAATAATCGTATTTCAGTGATAAAATGAAATAGACTGTAAGTTAAGACTTGCATTTCTATATTACTTGTATTTCTATATGCTGTGGCTAGACAGAGTAAAGAAAATTTAAATGATCCTGGAGTATAAAACAATTGAACTCTGTCAAAATAAGAAAACATCCCCTGGAACTCAATAGCCCAAATTACAATGCAAATAAGACTGGATACCATCCAGAGCCAAAAGGAAGTCGAAGTGTAGCCACTGTCCCATGATTGTTTGCCAAGTAATGTGTAAAACTTATATAAAATATACTAAGTAGTTGTTATACTGAAATAAATTGATCTGAGACAGTTCTCTCTCCAGAAAGAATATTCATTAGCATCAATATTTGATTAGCCTTCTCCTTGAATTAGTTCCTATTAAGAAATGTATAGGCAAATAAGATAACTATTTCTTCTGCTTCTGAAATACTGCACTAGAATTCCCCATCTAGATGCATACTAAAGAGATATTTCATAATTGATAAGATAAAGATTATTTTCACTCCCCAGGTTTCCAGAGTATTCACTTGGGTCTATCTATTTATCTCATTAGAGGACAATTTTGTTTTCACCGAAAGTCCTTACGACTCTTAGAGGTTCTGTGAAGAACACCACAAGATGGCAGTATTTCAGAAATTAATCCTTGGAGAGAGCAATCATTTCTATATAGTACCTAAAATATCATAATATATTTGGCTATATTTTCAGTGACTAAAAATATTTAAAGTCATCATTAAAGTGATTAAAAATTAATGTTACTAGGGTATCTGTTTAGTAATAGACAAGTTGCTTCCTTTAAGTAATATAACTGTCAGTTTGTTCCAAAACATTAGTAAGCTTCATCAACATATAAACGAGTTGATCCTAAAGGGTTGTCAGTAGATTCATAAATCTTGTAATTGTTTACATATTGGTCTATAACTACAACCATATTTTTATAATTGTTTGAAAAATAACTCAGTCTAATAAACCATCAATTGTATTTTATTTCTGCATGATGGTTTAATAACCAGTTTTCAAACAAGAAGTGGAAATTTGCAATTACCTATTAAATGTATCTTTATACTTTTCAAAGCTGTTCAGAATTGGGGATCATCAAGCTTTTTTATTGTAACTAATCTCATAAAACTCTGAATTATTGCTTGTAAAAGAAATTATGGTTTTAATGAAAATACCTGTCTAGAAAACAATATAGTATATTTTCATATCTTTATAGAAAATTATATTTTTCCACTGTTACCCCTCTTGTACCGGACCAGGGCGGGGGTAGCTACTTGGGCCACCATCTTTCCAGGAATCACATTAATTTTTATCATTTACTCCGTAAATGATAATTTTTATCATTACTCCGTAATGTACATATATGTATACGTTAAGTGGACCTAATCCTCCTACTTTTCAAAGATGGAGTTATTCCAGTAGTAAATGGGGAATATCCATCTATACTGAAGAAGATAAATTTATCCTTTTTATATTTTCTTAGTTATCTAATGGAAATCTGGCAGTATTTACATCAATTTTTCATTAATTTATTTTGAAGTTATTTTTTCCTTTATATCTGTTTTTAATAGTTCATTCCACTTCTCTATTTTTTGCTTTGGGGCAAGAAGATAGGCACAAGTTTCACATAATATCATTTCTGTTAAGTCTGATTCTGAACTGCTTTAGCTGTGAAATAAATCCCTGGATCTGACTCAGTGATTAGAGACCTACCATTTCATCAAATGATGACTTCCAAATTATTAATTAATCCCTTTGAAGTGGACACTGAATAATTCTTAGATATTTAGGTAGGGCATCCCTACTCCTGTGCAGACATCCACTAAATACTGTTTTCTCTTAGATTTTAGTAAGAGTCCTTGTATTTTTAGTATCCATCTCATTAATTTTATCCTGAATGTATACATAAGGGGCTCTGTATCAGAGGCATATTATCATTATTCGATTAAAAAGCAAATAATGATGTAAAACAAAGAATAGCGCTCACCATCTAGTTTTAAAGCATCAATTCATTATCCACTGCAGTTGTTGACCAACAGTGCCCCCTGAGAGGAATGCAGGATGAAAAACAAGATGAGGCACTTTGTGCTTCGGAAAAACAGTCCCCTTAAATAGTTAGATGTGTATACCTCAGGAAGAATTTTAATAAAGCTAGGTTCCTGCATCTTCCTATACGTAGAAAAGGCACTAAAATCATTAACTGAGATATCTGTTCCTTGGGACTAACAGTAACCTTTTACCAAGTTGACTGCACACATCCCTTAGCCAAAAACATATATGTACTGCCTTCTCCCCTATCTCCACAGAGCGGTTTTCTGGGAGCTACTGAGAGACTGTGTCCCAGGCTATAGTCCTCGGTAAAACCCTGAATGAAACTTAAACTCACGACTCTTACATTGTTCTCAGCAATATAACCCCGGTAGACAGTGACTCTGTTTTTCTATACCCGTATTTTTATACCTGGGATAACACAATGAAAACCAGGTCAAATATTTTACTGATACAAAGTCTGTAACACACACAACAGAGGAAAATGGGCTTCACTGCCTAGAAGAAACCTGCTATCTCTCACTAATCCCCCTTCTTTTTTTTTTTTTTTTTTTTTTTTTTGTGTTACGCGGGCCTCTCACTGTTGTGGCCTCTCCCGTTGCGGAGCACAGGCTCTGGACGCGCAGGCTCAGCGGCCATGGCTCATGGGTCCAGCCGCTCCGCGGCATGTGGGATCCTCCCGGACCGGGGCACGAACCCGTGTCCCCTGCATCGGCAGGCGGACTCTCAACCACTGCGCCACCAGGGAAGCCCACTAATCCCCCTTCTGAAGAGAGAGAGAGAGAGAGAGAAAATCCTTTGCTCCTTGGACAGAATGGATAGAATCCTGGGTTGTCACTCTAACCTTTGAGAATATAAATACATCTCCCCAAGGGCAAGATAAACCTGGGCATGCCCCATCTTTAAGACCTAGAGATGTCTTCTAAGTCCTGCTCTCATCTCCCCTTGAAGTGGAAACACAAACATCTAGGAGGTAAGTAAATCTCCCAAATTCTCTATTTTTGCAGTTGTAAATTAACTTCCCAAGGCTTCATCTTAAAAATTTAATCATATTTTTTGCCAATTTTACTGACAGTTGTAGTATACACTATCTACTATTTTATAGCCACACAATTATTATCTTTTATTTCTTAATTACCTATTACTTATTTCCCCCACCCTTGATATATTATCAATAAAATATTCTGCTATTAATCCTTTGAAGGGCAGAACTTGCCACCCTAAAACACGCATCTTTGGCGTAAGAATTATTTTAGGCTGATTATTAAGAACCAAGCAGACATAAGAAAAGCTCTGAAAACCAGTGGAAGTTACCCTTGTGTAAGAGAAGCTTACGTTTATGAGGGAAATCTCTGTAAGGACGTCTCCCTCCCTGTACAAGAGAAGGATGACTAAATCTCTAGAAACTCTTATCAACAGAGAAACAGATGACCTGAATGTGCATAACTTTACCCTTTGTTTACTATGCTTCTCCTGATAGCCCCCCATAACTGGCTCCTCCATCCCCCATCATCATCTTTTGTCCTTAGCTTGAAATGGTATTTAAGGTGGTGGCTTGGACCATTTCAGGGAATTTCTCAGTTTTCCTGAGTCTCTCCCATGTATAGAGGAGGTATATATGTTATGAAACTTCTGTTTTTCTCCCATTAATCAAGTTTTTTATTATAGGGGGGTCTCAGTCAAGAACCTAGAAGGGTTGAGGAAAGATTATTTTTCCTCCCCTACACCTTCCTTTTAATTCTGACTTAAAAAAAAAAAAAACAACAAAACTCTATATAGATTGTTTGCAACTGCCAGACTATTTATACATCCTTATATTAATCTAGTAATTGTACATAAGGCACCTTTCTTTGTGAAGGCTAAGTGGGCATGATTTTCTTACACTACTAATATTGCAAAATCTATACTGCTCAAACATATGACTGACATGCATTTTTAGGGGCTGTTTGAAATCTTGTGTAACAACTATCCTTTGTTGTGAAGTGAGCCTGCTATTTCGGTGATATTTTCTATTTAATTCCTAAAATCAACAGGAATCTCCTCCTCTCCTTTCTCCCCAGTTGAACCTTGTTTCCAATATTTTTTTGTTTTTAGATAAAAATTTAAAGGAAAAAAGTTAAAAGAAAAATGGTCCAAAAAACCACCCTCTATTTCCCATAGACTTTCTTTTCTAGCTAAATGGAGAGTTATATGGACATAGTGTTTATTTAATCAGGAATTTTTCTAAAAGATATTGTATGATATCTTCCAATACTACTCTGATATTATATTGATGAGTATTTACAGTTTGGTTTGATGTTGTGTATATCAAGATTGCATGTATTTTTATCTTTTTTATATGGTGTTAAATTTTATTTGTCCCCAATTTTTCCGAGTTTTTTCCCCAAATAATACCCATCCGTATTATTCATTCATAAATTGGTGCTTTTTACACGTTATATATATATTTTTTAATGGCCATCCTGAAAACTGTCTCCATTGTTCACTTTCCTGTCATTTGGTTATTGCCCTTCAGGAAACCTTATCTTTACCTCTTTTTATTCCCAATGGCTAACTTGCCCTGCAATTATTGTTACCTATGAGTCTATACGTATCTGTTAATCATACTGATTTTCTTCTTTATCATTTTGGGACTTATGCTTAATGGTTATGGTACGTGTAGAGGCAATTCCACTGACCTGACCAAAATCTGGGACCATCGCAACTATAGATCATTTATTTCCTAATCTGAGGGTTTAGATGACTTGTAGCCCTGAAGGCTAGGGTACATTATTTTTTCCCTTGTGTTCTTGTCTTGTTTTTTAATCCAAGTCTTGCTTTCTATATAAGACACATGGTTTCTCTACCAGGGCTTTCATAGTTTTTTCTAATGATCTGGATTCTACCACTATTTATGTATTACTGGCATAAAATGTTTTCAGTTAAGGGTGTTTTCTAGTTTTCATTCCTCCTTTTGCCATTGAATTATCAATTTTATTATATATGAATGTTCTTTCATGCTACCTATAGATAATAAACATATTTTGTCTTTAGGGATGTTCCTATCAATTATGAATTAAGATATTTTTCTCTATATTTCTTCATAAATAACAGGTGAACACACATGTACACACACATCTATGTGTATGTGTAATTTATATGTAGTGTTTTTTATGTTTAATTTTTGAAGCATAAGTTGTATACTGAGCATTTTCTCAGTCATTCTCAAAGCATCTATGAATCCCTCAATTTTTTTCTATAGCAGATCTAATGCTACATGATTTAGTTTTCTTCTGTTGGTGGTACAGATCTCATTACTCTCTTAATTTATTCCGTTTCTTCTACATATAGAGGTCAGTCCTCTAACCTTTCTGGTTGTGATTAATATATCCATTTAATTCTACCAATATGGTTACTAATTCAATGGCTGCTATTATGGGTTATGATGGCTTTATTAGGCTCAGGCCATCAATATTTCCATTCTTTGAACACCCACCTCAGTAAAGACTCGGTAATATTTTTAGGCATGACTATTGCTTTTTTGACTTTTAATTATATGTGACATCTCTCTAGCTCCATATCTTCCTCTGCCAGAAACTGATATCTTCTTCCTTTAAACGAATAGGAGCCATGGAGCTTCTGATGTTCCCGACTCACAGCAGAATCCTTTCCTTACATTTTGTAGGTCTGCCCTAACGTTATGAGCTGGTTCCTATGACCTCCTCCATTTTAAATCGTTTCCATTTTATTTTATTTTTTTTTTTTTTTGCGGTATGCGGGCCTTCCTCTGTTGTGGCCTCTCCCGTTGCGGAGCACAGGCTCCGGACGCGCAGGCTCAGCGGCCATGGCTCACGGGCCCAGCCGCTCCGCGGCATGTGGGATCTTCCCGGACCGGGGCGCGAACCCGGTTCCCCTGCATCGGCAGGCGGACGCGCAACCACTGCGCCACCAGGGAAGCCCTAATCGTTTCCATTTTAAATCTTTTCTTTAACTCATTGCTCTAGCTATCAGAGACCCACCATTATCATCAGCCTTTATACCAGGCAGACAATCTACAGAAGTAGGACTATATGGGTTATCATCTGGTAGACAGTTAAGCTTTTAGATTTTACCACATTTTCTGCCTTACCTGTCTCTCAACACTGCTTGGGGTCGCTAGGCTTAAGTTTAGGGGACAAAAAGGCAGACAATATGGTGAGTTGTCACTGATGACAAGCACACTCTTGTTTAATGTAAAATTTACATATATTTTTGTTCCACTAGCTGAGGTAGTAGAGACAGGGGGAGCAAGGGGATTAGGGACATACTACATCATCAGAAATGGCCAGCCTCTCACTGCCTTTGAATCGCAGTGACCCTTTGAGTCACAACTGTACTAACAAGATTTTTTTGTTCTGAAAAGGATAGTGCAATCGCTTCAGAGTTAGTGTGTCACCATCCGCAGAGTATGTGATCTTCCCATGAGAGACACAGGGGGTTAATGTTTGGTGCTCAAAGTTCAACGGCAGCATGACTGGGAAGGCCATAATATTAAAACTTTTAGTAAGGGACAGGGAGGTGAAGGAGCCGGAGGTCACAGCATAGATCCTTGTTACTGTTTCCCTGTGGTTTCTTTCTCATGCAAACATCTTATTTCCATTACACACTTTCTAGGTAAAAACATGTTTTCCACTTTTTAACTTTTCTCAAAAACAACATGTTCAAAAACAAGTTTTAAATAAACATGTTTATCACATTTCCTAAGAACAACATGTTTTCACCTTGCAAAGTAAGGTGAAAAGACTACCAAAACAAGTTCATATTTTATGGGACAGGAGATGAACCATCCTTTACTCATTTTTATGCAAATTATTCATGTTACCTATATGCATGTGTTAGCTATACCAAATAATTTAAAGATTTAATTTTTAAAAGTTAGTGGAATATATTTCAGATATTTTTACCTCTTAAAGAAAAAAGGCAGTTGTTATTTTAAAAACAATCAAAGCTACATGTAAAAATATTGATCAACCTAATGGAAGACATGAGCTCTGTTCTTACTCTCTGTTCTCAACAGCAATCCTCCAAAACAAATTCAAGTTGGATGATAACTATAATTACTTCATAGTTCAAGATTTTGGAACATAGAATATACCCTAACTAGAAATATTCATACTACTGCTTATTTTAACTCCCAATCATGTATTTTTCTAATTATCTTACATCACTTACCTCATTTCAAATAACTGTCATTGGTATGTGTTGTATTATGTTACGATTATGTTAGCTTCTTTAAAATAGTTCATATTAAAAACTCAGATAATGTTATATATTTATTTTGTATGGTAACTGTCAGGGAGAGGGAAATTTCCTCAAGAGGTATACTCGAGTTCTTGTGGCTGGACTAATAATAAAATTGACACAGACAGATTAATAGGAGAAAAAGAAGAAAGAGAAACAGATTTAAATTCATGTGCAGGGGAGTCCCATAAAAATGAGATCTAAGAAGTGGCCAAAGGAGGCAGCTTTTAAAATTTTTAGACAAAGAAACAATAAATTTGTGAGGAAGTGACAGGACAAAGAAACTTAGGTTTTGGCTGTCCAATTACTGAAAAATCTAAACAGAGTTTGGGCTGGGGGTAGTAAATTAAAGAGGTAACAGGTTTGTTCAATTAGACTTCTAGGCACGAACTCCATATCTTTGGTGACCAGGGTGTATTTCTACTTCTAAATGTGTGGAGGGTACCTTTCACATGAGAGATTACTTTCCTGCTTTCAGGGAGAAAGAAAGGAGGGTCACAGTGTCCCTTGTGCCTTGGCCATTTCCTATGTAACTTTAATTCAAAATAAGTAATGTGCCATTGAGGCTCGTTTAGAAGCAGCCGACCCTAGGCCCCAACATAACTGTTTTCTTGGTGGTATTATAAAAAGGAAGTTTAGATTTAGCCTAACTTCCAAGAGAATAATGAATCTATTTTTGGTATTACTGTTTAAATATTGGCCCTTTCTCTATTTTCTAATCCATGTTGTATTTATACCTATAGATGATTTCATTCATTACAACAATTTAACTTAGGTCCTGAAGACATTTAAGATTTAGCCTAAATTCAAATCCCATTTTCCTCACTTATTATAAGCAAGTAACATAGTCTTCAATGCCCTTGTTTTTCATCTTAAAAATAAAAGTAGTAATGAAGGTAGTATGTTCATCTCTTTGTTTTGTTCTGAGGAACCAATGGAGAAGTATGTGATAAAACGGAAATTTAAAATGTTGTATCCTGTCATTTTCACGTGCAAAGCAAAGAATCAGAGGATTTAACTTTTCCAAGTACATCCAAGTCAGTGATAATTTAAGAATCAAGTTTCCTGTACTGATGAATATTTAGACATAATGGCCATCTGACTGTATTGATAAAGATAATACATATTTTTATTGAAAAATTTGGGGCACAGATAAATAATTTCTACTTCTCCATTTGTTAAGGCACCTGGGAAAAGCACATTCTTTTACCCAATTTGTCTACATGGTTTGTTAACATGACGAGAAAGTTTCTGATAACAGAGAGTAAATAGTGTAGGCAGTATCTGAACGTAGAAAAAATACTTATCAATATTAAATTGTTTCTAATACATCACTAGGTTCCGTATTATATAATATAGGGCATTTTGCCTATATAACCCATAAAGTTTCTGCTTTTAAATGGCTGTCTATTTAGGAAAAAGAGATAAGCACAATAAAAATAAATGTGCAATGCATGTTATAAATGACATATAGAGATAGTATGAAAGCTCACAAAACAGCACAGGATTAGTTGACAAGTAAATGGTATAAACAGTGTACATGGTAGGAATTTAAACGAAGGAAAAACCTGTTTCTCTTGCTTCTCAGAACTCAGTTAACAATTGGAACGGCAGGTTTGATAGGCTCATCCCAGTTCCCTATCCAGGTTTAATTTCTCATATAAGCCATTAACTTCCACTTCTCTCTTTGACAATTTTTCCTATGCTTCTAAGAAAGTTATGTGTGTGCGTTTATCTCTGGGCATTCTATCCAGTTCCATTGACCTATATTTCTGTTTTTGTGCCAGTACCATACTGTCTTGATTACTGTAGCTTTGTAGTATAGTCTGAAGTCCGAAGCCTGATACCTCCAACTCCGTTTTTCTTTCTCAAGATTGCCTTGGCTATTTGGGATCTTTTGTGTTTCCATACAAATTGTGAAATTTTGGGTTCTAGTTCTGTGAAAAATGCCACTTGTAGTTTAATAAGGATTGCACTTAATCTGTAGATTGCTTTGGGTAGTATAGTCATTTTCACAATGTTGAGTCCTCCAATCCAAGAACATGGTACATCTCTCCATCTGTTTGTATCATCTTTAATTTCTTTCATCAGTGTCTTACAGTTTTCTGCATACAGGCCTTTTGTCTCCTTACATAGCTTTATTCCTAAGTATCTTAGCACACATATGGTCACCTTAGTTTTGATAAGGGAGACAAGAATATACAGTGGAGAAAAGCCAACTTCTTCAATAAGTGGTGTTGGGAAAACTGGATGGACAGCTACATGTAAAAGAATGAAATTATAACACTCCCTAACACCATACACAAAAATAAACTCAAAATGGATTAAAGACCTAGATGTAAGACCAGACACTATAAAACTCTTAGAGGAAAACATAAGAAGAACATTCTATGACATAAATCACAGCAAGATCCTTTTTGCTGTGTTTTGTTAATTTCCACAAACAATTCTGCGGGTACTTTGCATTCACACTGAGCATACAAAAAGTAATGACATGATCATTCTGAGTTTTTGAATCTGTTACATAGTAAATATTCATTTAGGTAGTTTTTTATTTTAGTAAATATTTTCAAGTTTCCAATGTTTCAGAATTTCAGAAATTTTCTAGAATTCACATGACTTTCCTTAAGTTCATTTCTAATTTTTTGATACTATATTATAAATGGAATTGATTTTTAATTTTATTTTCCAATTGTTTCCCATATAAACATATTATATATATATGTTAGCCTTGAATCAAGCAACCAAATTTATTAGTTGTAACTATTTATATATATGTAAGTAACATATACACACATATATAAAATCACTTAGTATTTCTAAGGAAAAAAAATCACATTATCAGCATATAAAGACAAATTTACTTGTACCTTCCTAATTAATAGCCCTTTATTAATTTTATCTTCAATTACTTCACTGGCTAGAAGTCAAATAAGATATTAAATAGAAGTGAGATCTGACATCCTTGACTTATCTGCTATCTTATTAGAAAGAGTTTCACTATTTCAATAGAAGTATTGAATAAAATGTTGAATAGAAGAGTGTTCATCCTTGCTCTGAACCCAATTTATGGGGGAAAGCATTCAGTATTTCACCATTAGGTATGATGTTATCTGAGCGTTTTGGTAATTGCCTTTTATTAAATGAATGAAGTTCCCTTCCGTTAGTAGATATTTGGGAGTTATTATGGATATGTATTAGACTTTTTCAAATGTTGTTACTGATGTACTGAAATCAACTCATGATTTTATTATTTATCCTGTTAATGTGATGAACTATTTTCAGATGTAAAAAACAAAAACAAGATGTAAAATAAGTCCTTAGGTTCCTGGAATAATCTCCTTGATTATATCATAACTTTTACATATTGCTGGATTTAGTTTGCTGATATTAAGGAATTTGGCTTTTATATTAATGAGTGATAGTGGCCTTGTATTTTACCGTACTGTGCAAAATATAAGACTATTTCAACATTGTAATTTATTTTCATGCATCCAAAGTGCTACTGATATCACTTATTTTATTTCTATATACATTATGAATCATAGATGCAGGTCAGTTTAGGAGAAATTAGTAAAGAAAGCCATTTACATTACTTACATATTTACCATTTCTGGTGCACTACCCCCCTACTCCCCTCCCCCGGATCCCAGGTTCCTTATGGTGGTTTCATTTCCCTTAAGTATGAAGATCTTTAGGAGTTAATATCCTAAAGATATACTGCTGTTTAAATTTTTATAGCTTTTGGTTATTTGAAAATCTACTCTCATTTCTTTGAAGAACTGTTCTGGCTGTTTATAGGTATCTGGATTGAAAATTTTTTTTATTCCTTTCAGCAAATTAAACATGTCATCCCATTATCTTCCAGCTCCCTTCTGTTGTTAAGTCATCAATTATTTGTATTGTCTTCCCCTACTCCTCACCACCCCTCTATAATACTTCTTTTTTCTGCATATGTTTTTGGCTGTTAGACATGCCATTCATCTATCCTGCTTGGGTTTTCACAGACTTCAAGACGGTAGGCTGAACTTTTTTTTATTATTCAGAAATTCCCATTAAGCATATTTTGGGTCATAGGATAATATCCCACTGTTCACTGATCCTCTTTATTTTTTATCCCTTGCTTTCTTTTCTTCGGATTGGATAATTTATGATGATGTGTCTCCATTTACCACTGTTACTTTCTGCTGGCTTCAACCCGCTCCAATCTTTATTATAGCCCATCCACTGAATTTTACATTTAAGAGTTTTGAAATACTACTTACATAATTTCCATTTACTTGCTTTGATTCCCTATCTGTTCACCTATTATTTTTAATTCTTAAGACAATTAAAATATATTATAGTTGCTTTAAAAATCCCTTTCTGCTATATATAGTATCTAGCTTTTCCCAGTATGTATATATATATAGATATAGATATAGATATTTGGAGAAAGTTTTAAAGCCTTGGTAAAGAACATTATAAATAATACATTAAAAAGAAGCATTTAAAAATGTAACATAAAAGTGGTTAGTGGCACTTTGCTGTCTAATTACTTAAAGAGCTTTTACTTTGAAATTTCACATTAACTGATTTAAATTGAGAGAATCCTCTTTACTCAGGATATTTGAATATGTCTATTTTAAATTTATCCAAACTATGTGTGATTCACACTGTGCGTACACTTTAGTCATGTAACAACACGTATTTATTCTCTCACTTGACCCCTGAGCTTTTTTTTTTTTTAAACATCTTTATTGGAGTATAATTGCTTTACAATGGCGTGTTAGTTTCTGCTGTGTAACAAAGTGAATCAGCTATACATATACATATATCCCCATATCTCCTCCCTCTTGCATCTCCCTCCCACCCTTCCTATCCCTGTGTCCTCAAGTCCATTCTCTACGTCTGCGTCTTTATTTCCGTCCTGTCCCTAGGTTCTTCAGAACCTTTTTTTTTCTTTAGATTCCATATATATGTTAGCATATAGTATTTGTTTTTCTCTTTCTGACTTACTTCACTCTGTGTGACAGTCTCTAGGTCCATCCACCTCACTGCAAATAACTCAATTTCGTTTCTTTTTATGGCTGAGTAACATTCCATTGTATACATGTGCCACATCTTCTTTATCCATTCATCTGTCAGTGGACACTTAGGTTGCTTCCATGTCCTGGCTATTGTAAATAGTGCTGCAATGGACATCGTGGTACATGACTCTTTTTGAAACCCTAAAACCCAGTATATATTTCTACTTATTGTTTATAGGTCAAATTTGCTTGCTTTTTCACTTACCTAGTAAGGGTTAACTGTATGCCAAACATATGATACATGCTAGGGAGTCTGGATTGTGTTTTTGTCATTTAAATGATACTAAATTTTGTTCACGTATGTAGATAAATTAATGATTAATTTTCTGATTGCTGTCAGGTTTCTATCTCTTTTTTTCTATATTAATGCAAGTCTGTTTCCATTCCCCCTGCCCTGACTCTTTACTCCTAAGGCATGTTCTGTACCCTACATTTTCGTCCTTCACCTTTTGGCATCACACATTTGGGGTTTCAACTCTGTGCTCAAGATAAACAGCTCCGTTTTAGTATGTTTTCTCACAAACTCCTCATCAACAGCCCTGAACCTTACTCTCTGCCTTCTCTACCCTGTGAAGAAACCATACCGTTTTGGTTACCTGCAGCATCTTCCGGTTCCCTCACCCCACACGCAGTTTTTATTTCCTGAGAGCTTGGAATGTACCCTAGACACACACCGGGATGAATGTGGGATCATCTCATTTTTTCTTCTCTCAAAGTTCAGACTGTTGTCCAGTGACTAAAAACTGTTTCCTCATATATAATAGTCACTTAACAGTAAGGTAAATATACTTCCAACTACACTGTCATGGCCTATATGGAAGCCTCTTTTGCTTGTTTGTGATTTTATTAAGATCGTATATTCTATTAGTCTGAGTATTTGGACATTGTAGAAGTTATTTGTGGCAGAAGTTAACCTGCCTTAATTATTCAGTATTTTACATGCATTCTGGGTAGCTCCTGGGGGAAAAAAAATCCCTCTAATACAAGAATGTATGGTATTAAATAAGCAGTCTGGAAGAAAGTAATGAAAAGGCAAAAATGGTGGTAATCCCTGTTGGCTCCTTTATTCGGTAAATTATCTTCTGTGATAACTTTAAAGTTCTTCCTGAGCATGAAACTCTAGAGAAAGTGTCTGGAAAAATCTAAAAATCTAATGGGTGTTAACTGTCCCCCCACTGACTTTGGCAATTACAATAAAATAGAAGAGCTCAAGAAAAATTTGGCAAGGTTACAAGCAGATATGCAAAAATAATATAATGAGTCTAGATAATTTGACTGCTTCTAGCCCCAAAACAGGTGCAAATAAGACTGAAAATATCTGTGCAACCATGGCCAGTGAAGACTATTCAATTAGGCAAAATTATTCTGAACTTAAGCAAAGTTCAAAATATTAATGTGGCTTTCCTACCAAGCTTACAATTTTTAGATTGTGTAGAGAGAAGCATATTTAAAATGAAATGAAGAAATTGGTATGAGAAAACAAGGTATGAGAAAAATGTTACTGTAACATGGATCTTCATAGAAGCAAATAGATCAGAAGCCTGTTTTTTTTTTTTTTTTTCAAAAGCCTACCAAGCTTTTACCCACTAAGTTTTTACTAATTTACTCTATTACTAAGTTCCACTATTACTAAGCTCCGCTATGTTACCAAACCACTCTTCAAAAAGAAAAAAAAGATTTTTGACTATTTGAACCTTAAAAACCAATCTTGGGCGCCCAAAGCCCAAATCTGAACCATCAGTAAGTGTGACATAAAAGGTGGTAAGATACTAAGACAACCTACTGACTGGGAAAAAAAGTATTTGCAAATGACATGACCAATAAGGGGTTAATATCCAAAACACATGAACAGCTGATACAACTCAGTACAAAAAAAAAAAAAAATGGGCAGAAGAACTGATAAATATTTTTTTCTCCAAGAAGATAGAGAGATGGCCAACAGGCATATGAAAATATGTGCAACATTGCTAATCAGAGAAATGCAAATCGAAACCACAATGAGAAATCACCTCACACCTATCAAAACAGTCATCCTCAAAAAGCTTACAAATGACAAATGTTGGCGACGATGTGGAGCAAAGGGAACCCTCTTGCACTGTTGGTGGGACTGTAAATTGCTGCAGCCAATATGGAAAACTGTATGGAGGCTCCTTGAAAAACTAAAAATGAACTACCGTATGATCCAGCAATTCCACTGCTAGGTTATGTATCTGAAGAAAATGAAAACACTAATTTGGGGGAAAAAAAAAAAAAAGCACCCCAATGTTCATAGCAGCTCTATTTACAATAGCCAAGATATGGAAGCAACCTAAGTGCCCATCGACAGATGAATGGATAAAGAAGATGTGGTATATTTCTATACAATGAAATATACTCAGCCATAAAAAAGAATGAAATTCTGCCACTTCCAACAATGTGGATGCACCTAGAGAGGATTATGCTTAGTTAAGTCAGACAAAGATAAATACTGTTATTACTCATATGTATAATCTAAAAAAATAAAACAAATGAATGTCTATAAGAAAATAAACAGACTCACAGATACAGAGTACAATCTCATGGTTCCCATGGCGGAGAGGGAAGGGGAGAGGAGAGAGCTAGGGGTATGAGATTAAGAGACACAAACAACTATGTATAAAACAAGCAACAAGGATACATTAGGCAGCAGAGGGAAATGTAGCCATTAGTTTATAATGGCAACTTTAAAACAAGTATAATTTATAAAAATAATTACTATGTTGTACACCTAAAACTAATATAATATTGTAAATCAACTATGCATCAATAAAAAAAGTTAAAAAGTAATAAGATACCAAGGAAGGAATCTGAAGAAATTCTAACATTCTAACACAGGCTGATTAAGGTGAAAGCAAAATAAAACACATTTTTCTTACATATTTACCTTCATGAAAATCTTATTTGGAATATAGTAACTATCAGCTCATACTTTTCTTTAACCTTTTTGCTATCTTCTTATACCCTAGTCAAAATCAAAGTCCTATAATGTCTGTAAGGGCCGATATCATCTAATTCTATCCACCTTTTATTAACATTCTGACTTCTTGGCTCCTCACTGTTGCTCAAACATTCCACACATATTACTGAATTCGATTCTTGGCACTGGTGGTTACCTCTACTGGAACTCTTTTCTCCCAGATGTTATGATCTACAGGGAAGCTATGAACAAAGGATTAGCAAAGCCCCTTTTCCCTCTTATATGGGAATTTGACCTTCAGTTAAATGTCCAACTCTATTTTTTAACATTATAAGGGTGATATTATGAACAAAACTACTAGGCAATATTGCTTTTCATAAAAACGATCCCCGATTGGTAAATTTTATCAGGAATGGGAGGAAGCATACATGAAATAAAATATCTTTGGACAGTATGATTTGAGATTCTCTAAATGCAACGACTTTCTGTGACTCTTGTAAATGACCTTATCCCTTGTAAGGCCACTAGAAACAATGCATTTGGAAGTATAAAAAAGTGTTTGGCTTTTAGGGGACATAAGGATTTCAAGTCAAGGAGTTCCTGCCCCTGGATCGCTTCTCCACGTTCCATATGGACTGCTTCAGGGATATTCACTGAAGGGGAAGACCATGCTGTGGTAGCTAATCTAGATCTATCTGAGTAGACTGGTGCCAAATGTAGCCTAAGATAGCCTTATAAATCTTAATGTTTAGTTGAACCAAAAAAGGCCCCTTGATGGCTAACGTCATGATGCTTTAAGTACTATCTACACATTTTTCATGAAGCCAAAATAATTTCTGGACAAAAGATTTGCTTTCTGCAAATCTTCCATATTTATACCATTGGTCTGAATTCCACTGGGTTCATATATTACTTATACCACGTAAGTTCTTAGGTTCATTGCTATTTCTGGGTCCTGTTCATCCACAGACTAGCTTTTGACCATGCTTTATTTTCATCTGCTTCCTCCAAATTGGTTTCTCCATGGATTATTTCAACCGTCATATCCCAAACACAGGCATTTGAACTCTCTATTTAACATGCCAGAAGCTGTGTTGCAACAGGTAATTTAATGGTTCACTCCCCAAATTTATGCATATCTGTGACATTTTTCTACCTTATTAGAAAGGGATGGTGGGGGAGAGAGGGAAAAAGGAGAGGAAAAGAGAGAGAGAGATTGATTGATTTTGTTTATTTGGCAATTGGTTTATTATGTATTTCTCCCACATGCACGCACGCGCGCGCACACACACACACACACACACACACACACACACACACACACACACACACACACCATAAGAGAGAGAGATTGATTGATTTTGTTTATTTGGCAATTGGTTTATTATGTATTTCTCCCACATGCACGCACGCGCACACACACACACACACACACACACACACACACACACACACACACCATAGGCTGTCTACTTCACATCTTAGGTTCCTAAGTGGTAAAACTGTTTTGATCGCTGATTTACTACCATCATGAAGAGCCACTGTGATGGGCCACAGGGTGCCCAGATATTTGGTGTATATATGTATATATACACAAACGTATATATAGGTGTGTATATGTATGTATGTGTAATATACATGTATATAATAAGACTCCATGAAAATTTGTTAGAACTAACATTCAGTAAAGTTGCAAGATACAAAAGTCAATATACAAAAATCAATTGTGGGGCTTCCCTGGTGGCGCAGTGGTTAAGAGTCCGCCTGCCGATGCAGGGGACACGGGTTCGTGCCTCGGTCTGGGAAGATCCCACATGCCACGGAGCTGCTGGCCCCGTGAGCCATGGCCACTGAGCCCGCGCGTCCGGAGCCTGTGCTCCGCAACGGGAGAGGCCACAACAGTGAGAGGCCCGCATACCAGAAAAAAAATAATAATAAATAAAATAAAATACGACCCATGGACCAGTGGCATCTGCATCACCTGGGAGTTTGTTAGAAATGCAGAATCTTGGACCCCACTCAAGACCTACTGAATCAGAATCTGCATTAAAAAAAAATTGTGTTTCTACCCACTACTAATGAACTATATGAAAGAATTTAAGAAAGCAATCCCGTTTACAATTGTATCAAAAAGAATACCCAGGGGCTTCCCTGGTGGGCAGTGGTTAAGAATCCGCCTGCCAATGCAGCGGACACGGGTTCAAGCCCTGGTCTGGGAAGATCCCACATGCCGTGGAGCAACTAAGCCAGCGCGCCACAACTACTGAGCCTGCACTCTAGAGCCCGCGAGCCACAACTACTGAAGCCCGTGCGCCTAGAGCCCATGCTCCACAACAAGAGAAGCCACTGCAATGAGAAGTTCACACACCAGAACGAAGAGTAGCCCTGCTCACCGCAACTAGAAAAAGCCCACACACAGCAAGGAAGACCCAATGCAGCCAAAAATAAATTAAAAAAAAAAAAAAAAAAAAAAGACATGACTGGGAAATTCCTTTAAAAAAAATACCTGGGATACATTTAACCAAGGAGGAGGAAAAAACTGCACACTAAAAACTGTAAGACACTGATGAAAGAAATTAAAGACATAAATAAATGGAAAGATATTCAATGCTCATGGATTGAAACAATACTGTTAAAATGTCCACACTACCCAAAGCAATGTACAGATTCAATGCAATCCCCATCAAAAATTCCAATGGGATTTTTCACAGAAATAGGAAAAACAATCCTACATTTTTATAAAGCTACAGTAATAAAAACAGTATGGTCCTGGCATTAAAACAGACACATAGATCAATGGAATAGAATTAAGAGCCCATAAATAAACCCACACACATAGGTTCAATTAATTTATGACAAAATAGCCAAGAATATACAATGGGGAAAGGACAGCCTTTTCAATAAATGGCATTGGGAAAATTGGACAGCCACATGCAAAAAGAATGATACCACATCACTATCTGCCTCTATATACAAAAAAATCAACTCAAAATGAATGAAAGACTTGAACATAAGACCTTAAACAATAAAACTCCTAGAAGAAAACATAGGAAGTAAGCTCCTTGACACCGTCTTGGTAATGATATTTTGTATTTGATACCAAAAGGAAAAGCAACAAAAGTGGAAACAAACAAGTGAGACCACATTAAACTAAAATGCCCTGCACACCAAAGGGAACCATCAGCAACACGAAAAGGTAACCTTCAGAATGGGAGAAAATACTTCCAAATCATGTATCTGATAAGGGATTAATATCCAAAACATATAAAGAATGCATACAACTCAAAAGCATTAAAAAAAATCCAGTTAATAAATGGACAAAGATCTGAATAGACCCTTCTCTGAATAGATGGCAATAGGTACATGAACAGATGCTCAACATCACTAATCATCGGGGAAATACAAATCGAAACCACTATGAGGTATCACCTTACACCTGTAGGAATAGCGGTTATCAAAAGGTAAGAAATAAATGCTGGGGAGGATGTGGAGAAAAGAGAATACTTGGGAACTGTTGGTGGGAACGTAAACTGGTTCAGCTACAATGGAAACAGTATGAAGGTTCTTCAAAAGATTAAATAGAACTACCATATGATCCAGCAATTTCATTTCTGGATATTTATCCACAGGAAATAAAAACACTAACTAGAAAAGACACCTTGCACTGCAGCATTATTTACAACTACAACAGGGTAGCAACCTATGTGTCCACAAATGGAGGAATGGATAAAGAAATTGTGGCATATATATATTTATATATATGATGTAATCTTATTCAGCCATAAAGAGAAGGAAATCCTGCCATTTGCAAGAACACAGGTGAACCTGAAGGATATTATGCTAAATAACATAAGCCAGACACAGGAAGACAAATACTGCATGATCTCATTTGGACATGGAATCTAAAAACGTCGATCATAGAATCAGAGTAAACAACGATGGCTGCCAGGGGCTGGAGGGTGAGGAATATGGGAGATGTTGGTCAAAGGGTAGAAACTTTCAGTTATAAGATGAATAAATTCTGGAGACTTAATGTACAGCATGGTTACCGTATTTAGTCATAATGTATTGTATACTTCAAATATGCTAAGAATATTAACAGATCTTAAGGGTTCTCACCACACACACACACAAAATATAAGTAACTAAGATGATGGATGTGTTAAATAACCTTACTGTGGGGATCATTTCACAAAATATACATTAAATCATCAAAAAGCACACCCTAAATATACATAATTTTTATTTGTCAATAAAGCCAGGGGAAAGATGAGCTGAATGTTTAAAAGAAAGCATTTCATATAAACTATTTAATAAGGAGTAGATTACAGTAAACACAGATTTCCCATATGTGTCATAACCCTAGAATGTATTCTGGAACATTTTTTTTGTATCCTGGATAAAACAGTGCTTGGGAACATGGGACAACATACAAAAGATATATTACTTAAAACATAGTTGACCAAGCATTTTGCATGAATTCCTGAATCAGCCTTGGCTTTTGTTAACTTTTAGCTAACAGAAAGCTTTTCTTTTTTTTTCCTCTTTTGGTCATAAGATGTAAAAATAACTTTCTACATTCAGATAATTTTCCCATGAGTAGTTGCTTTGAAAACTCAAGCAAAATAACGTACAGAATGTGTCTCTGTGTCTGCATGTGTGTTGTGTGTATGTGTTATAAATTCTCCAAAGCATACCTTATGGGTAAAAAGCTACTTCCAGATAGCAGGTAAAAAAATAGGGTATACTGTTATATTCAGTGTTTTAGAGCTCCTTTCTTTCAGAGTAAAAAACAGTTGTTGTTGTTGTTTTTTCTTTTCATATCAAGGTTGTTAATTCCCAAGGGAACTAAAGTGAAGGGTTTGGGCATCAAGCCAGCAACCTTGTCTAATCTTTTTATTCTTTCAAGGTAGAAAAGAGGTGGGTGGTTTTCAACCTTTACTGAATAGTTAGGAAAATTGAAACAGAAAACATAACCTTATTTCTTGTCTCTCAAAAGTCATACAACTAGCCAGCAGTGACAAACATTATAATATCTGTGTATTGAATGCCTTTTTAAATCAGAGGAACCTAGCCTGTACTGTATATTTTGATACACATTTTAAACCCTTAAATGCTAACCTTATTTTTCTTTAATAAAAATTGTGAAACTGAGGCTCAGAGAGATTCAATAAATTGCCTCACACACTAATTGTAAGTGGCAAAGCTGAGCTCTTAACAAAGATATCTATGCCCCCCAAACTTTCTAAGTTCCCCCTCCCAAATAATTGGCTATATTCTTATTGAGAGTTAAACTATGTTGCGAATGCTAAGGCAGGCGCTATAGAAGTTTACTAATGGGAGGTACCATATCAGTGGATCTGCTACATAATTCTAAAGGAAATGCAATTGTATCACTTTCAATTTACAGAGTAACCACAATAATAAATGCTTGTATTTAGAGCCCTGGTAATTTAATTAATGAAAAATTTCACATTGTGGTTTCCAGATATTCTGAAGCATATATATTTGGGGGAAGTTTGTCTTTTTAAGTGTAGTAAACACAACTGTCGTTATTCTGCTTGCAGTTTTTAAATTTTAAAGTAATGAAAAAAGTCTACGTTATATCAATCCTCAAATCACATACCAGAGTTCCAACTACTGAACAATAATTAATGGAATTCTATTTTTCTGGCCTGTTCTTTAAACCAGTGTCCTATTTCCTAGCATACCACAAATATTTGGATGAGAAGGGCTTTCCTCTGCAATGTGAAACCAGGTGGAATAGCTGCTATTTAAATATCGTATAGGTTAACGAATAACAGCTGCTTCACGAGGCAGAAAGAATGTTTAAAATGTTTATTAACCATTGAATATTTACACAATCTACTAATGATATTTACATTTATATTGACCTTTTTAGCCAGAGCAAATTTCAGAGACTGCATCTAATAAATATAAGGCAACATGCATTCGTCTATGTAATACACCAAGGTAGGACCATAAGTATGTCATTCAAGTGGAAATTAAACAGAAAAAACTGGCAGCTAGAATAAAGTTAAACAGCATATAAACCCGATCAGGAAGGGATTATTTCCTCTCTCTATGCAAGGAAATATTCGCTAGAATAAAGGGACAATACAGTAGAAAGGAAAGAGTACTGCATTTGGATTCAGAAATCTTGACTATGAACTCTACCACCCGTGAGACCTGATGCAAATTACTTAAGCTCTCTTCTCAATTCTAAAAGGGAAATAATAATTCTTGACCAACTTACCCTCAAAGTTATTGTGAAGTCAAATATATTAGTATGTCTCAACACATTTTAAATGATAGAGCTGTAAGAAATCAGATATTCTTCTGTTCATTGCACATTTACTGAAAAGCTGGCTCTCATGGTCAACCAAATACCCTAGGCAACTTGTGAATCTCAAGTATTTTCTAATCCTAGTATCATTTCAAACTCCTTGTAGTTGACCATATTCAAAATTAGTCTACATACCAACCACTGAGTAACTGCTAACATGAATTCACATTAACAGGATTCAAACAAAAGCAGCAAAGAAGGTTCTTGCAATACACCATGGGTTTTGTTGGGAGGAGGTGACTCTTGTCAGAACCCAAAAGTCCTGAAATTAGCGTGTATTTAATGCTGATTGAGATGCCTTTTTATTTCTAAGAAGGATTATTTTCTCAGCCTTTTAAGGTTGATTTTCTGTAATTGTGGGAGAATTATGTACTCTACCATTGGTTCACAGTATCTGGTAATAGAATGGCGCACACTTTTGTACAAAAAATATGTCCAAAGTATTCTTAGCATGAGTGAGACTTCTGTCGCTATAATTTATGTAGATGATCAATGAAAGAATTGTGATTATATACTACGTACTAACACCCTTCTTTGAGGCTGCATGCTAATGAATCAAACTCTTCTCGTAACACTGGATATTCCTTCAGTGACCTCAACACAGCACTGAGCAGGCACTGCAAATTAACTGCCATTCAATCCAATTTACTCTCTGAATTAAAGTTTGGGTTAGTCTTAAGAAGTAGGTCATGGGAGCAGATTTTCAGTTCTTCACTTAGAGAAATCATGCCCTTACCAGGATTCTTAAAGATCTTTCCTATTTTACTTTGATTCCCTATGTGCTGTGGTACGAAATGACAGTTATAAGTATATTAATAATTACTATCTTGGTCAATTTTAAATATTTATGTCAATGGCATCATCATTGCTGAAAACAGTAATACTTTTTTTGATTCAGCTAATAAGTAAAAAAGATGGACAGATAATCAGAACTCTGCTTTCAGCCAGGAAGGAAAAATCATTAACATGCATTATAAACAGCTGTAATACTGTTCAAAATTTATGAAATTAGTCTTTAAATAAATGGACAATAGGCAGTATGAAACTGATGTCTGAAAGAAGAGACATAATGAGGTGGGCCCACGACCACAGTTCCATGGCTTGAGGCAAGTTCCCAGTGTGGCACAGAGAAATAAAACCCAAGTAGAGCATTCCTGTCCCACTGAGCTGAGGATACAGCAATCGGAAATTGGCATCATAGTAGACATGTATCTTTAAATCTTCTTAAAGATCTCTATCTTCCTTGTGAGAAAACTTCGGAATAAGCACCATATATTAGACCTGCACTAACTAGACCTAATGAAGCCCTAACAAAACTCACAAGGGAGTTGAGCCCAGTTAAGGAAGAGGAGCTTGGGAAAGAAAGTACAAGAACAAAAATACCCAAGTCCAAACTGATCACGCACTATTTCAACTGCCTGCTATGCTAAGAATCAAGATTCTTCAAAGGAAAATAATAAAACTCAGAGCTTCTACATTTTCCAAAATGTCCAACATTCCATCAAAAATTAATAGACTTAAGAATCAAAATCAAGGAAAAAAAAACAACAGGCAATAGAAACTGAATCCGAGGATGAACCAGATGACGCTGAATATAGCAGATAAAGATTTTAAAGTATATTTTAAGGATTATATAAAATATGTTAAAATAAACAAAAATAGATTCTTAATGAGTTAAACAATATAGAATATCTGCAGAGTAATAAAAATTGTAAAAAAGAATCAACAGCACATTTTAGATCCAAAAGGTACAATATCAGAAATGAAAAATGTACTGAATGGGCTTATCAGATTGGAAATGGTAAAAGACAATCAAAGAACTAGGAGGCATACCAATTAGTTAACAGTGCCTTTGTAAACCATGGGGCAAATTAAGTTGTCTGTCCTGCATATTACTGGAGTGTCAGAATGTCTGAGAACAAAGTTAGAAGATCATTTTAAGATATAATGACATATATGTCCATGCCACTCTCTCACTTTGTCACAGTATATATACACTACCAAACGTAAAATAGATAGCTAGTGGGAAGCAGCTGCATAGCACAGGGAGATCAGCTCAGCTCGGTGGTTTGTGACCACCTAGAGGGGTGGGAGGGAGGGAGACGCAAGAGGGAGGAGATATGGGAACATATGTGTATGTATAACTGATTCACTTTGTTATAAAGCAGAAACTAACACACCATTGTAAAGCAGTTATACTCCAATAAAGATGTTAAAAAAAAAAGAAAAAAAGATATGACATGATACAAATGAACTTATTTACAAAAAGAAACAGACTCACAGACTTAGAGAATGAATTTATGGTTCACTCTCTGAGACTATAAACAAATATCCAAACAACATAAGAATATATTCCTTGCAAGCACAGATAAGGCACTATAATGAAACCTACAGGGTGCCTTTCAGGTTGAAGGCAAATGACACCATACAGAAAAATCTCATTCATGAAAAAGAATGAAGAACACAAGAAATGATAAATATATGGGCAATTATGTAAGAATATACTTTCTCATTATTAACTATTTGAAGCAAAATTAACAGATATGTGGAAGTCAAAAATACATGAGAGTCACAAAGATGTGGGACATGTAAACAGAATTACTATAGAGTTTAAGGGGTCATTACATTTGTAATGTGGAAAGTTGGAAGCTGGAAATGGAAAGTAAAAGTGGGAAATAGGAAGAGTACAGTGAAAATTGAGAAGTGTGAAATGTCAGAGGTGGAGTGTAAAGTTTGAAGGCTTGATCGAAAGTAGATTCTGACAAGATAAGGATGCATGTTAAGTCTAGAGCTACTAAAAATAATTAAAAAGTACAAGTAAGCAGACTGTAAAGAAAAAAAGTGGAACTCTAAAAATTTTCAATAACTCAAAAGAAGGCAGGAAATGCAAGAACAGAGAAACCAAAAATACAATGAAAATTTAAAAACAGTTAGCAGGATGGTATAGTTAACTCTAAATGCCAAATCAAGAATGAACCATAAGTAGACTTAACATCCTATTTACAGAGTCTGTGAACTGGATTAAAAAATATAACTGGATGCTGTTTATACAATGAATTTTAAATGAAAACACAGACATGTTGAAAATAACTGAATGGAAAATAAAATACCTAACCGACAGCAAGCATAAAAGAACTGGCCTGGCTATTTCAGTATCAGACATATGAGACTTCAATGCAAAATGTATTATAAGACTTAAGAGGAACATTATATAATAACAGGTGAAATATCTATCAAAACTCATGAAGCATAAATTGATAGAACTAAGGGAGAAAAAGAAATTTACAATAATGTTGAAGATTTAACAAGCCTTTCTTAATAATTGGTCAGTAAACAAAAAAGTAACTATATAGAAAATCTAAAATCCCAGTATCAACCTCTTGAACTATATTCAATGCTTGTTGAATCCATGTTATTTTTAAATACACTTGGAATGTTCCCCTAGATTGACTATTTTCAGGGGTATAAAATAAATAGATTTCAAAACAGTTTCTCACAAGGACACAATCAGACTTAAAAACCAATAACAGTAAGTCATGCAGAAAAAAACCCCTACACACGTGGAAACTCCCATACATGTGGGAAATAACACTCAACTAAAGAAACATGAGTCAAGGAGCAATCACAAGAGACATTTTTAAATGCTTTTAAATAAATTATTTCAAAAGAGAACAATTTGTGAGTACAGTAAAGCAGTAAATAGAGGAAAACAGAATTAAACATCAACGTTGCAAGGATGAAAGTCTTAAAATTATTGGTCTAAATGTCCACCCTATTAAGCTAGAAGATGAAATCTAACACTAAAGGAAGTTGTAGAGAGAGAATTCAACATAATAAAATAATAATGAGAGCAGAATTCAAAATAAAAGTGACAACCAATAGGGAAAGGCAAAGCGTAAATTGGTTATCTGAACAGATTAATACAAATTGATAAAACCCCAGAAATACTACTCAAAAGAAGAAACCGTACAAGTCTTCTTGGGCTGCCATAACAAAATACCACAGACCAGGTGGCTTAGACATTTATTTCTCACAGTTCTGGAGGCTGGAAGTCCAAGATCAAATGCCAGCATGATTGGGTTCTGGTAAGAGCCTCTTTCTGGCTTGCAGATGGCTGCCTTCTCACTGTGTCCTCACATAGATGAGAGGATAAATTCTGGTGTTTCTTCCTCTTCTTTTAAAGGCACTAATCCTACCACAGGGACTCCACCCTCAAGACCTCCTCTAAACCTAATTACCTCCCAAAGGCCCCATCCAAATACCATCGGATTGGGGGTTAGGGCTTTACATAAGAATTTTGGAGGCACACATTCAGTCCAAAACAGAAACAAGATACAAATTAGTAGTATTTGAAAGGAAAGCAGTGTTATCACTGCAATTCTTACACACACATCAAAAGAATAAGGGAATATTATGAAACTTTGTCAATAAATTCAACAAACAGATAAAATGAAAAACTTCCTTAAAAAGGCACAACTTTCTGAAACTAACACAAAATGAATTTAAAAAATCTGCATAGTATTATATATGTGTAAAATTTTTAATTAAGGAAACTCCCATTAAGAAAATTCCAGGGCTGGAGTGTTTCAATAGTCAATTCCAGTAACAAAATAAGAATTAATGCCAATCCTATAAAGTTTTTAAAAGAGTATAGAGAAAAAGGAAACATATCCTAAGTCACTTTAATTTTATAAAGCTAGCATCACTGTGATATTAAAATCCGAGATATTACAAGAAAAAATAATTCTCAGAAGCTTACATACAAAAGGCCTCAAACAATTTTCAAATCAGACCCTAAAATATATAAAAATACAATACGCCTTGATCATCTTAGGATGTAAAGTTTGTTCAACATTAGGAAGTTATCAGTGAAGTTTTCCACATTAACAGTAAGAAGGGAAATAAGATTCAGTAAATATACTAAAAGCCTTTGACAAAATTCAACATATCCATTCAACTTAAAAATTCTCAGAAAATTACATTTTACAAAGTGTGGCAATCAGACCAAAGGGTGATCCCCACCAATTCCTGTGTCCAGGTATGGTGAAATCCCCTTATCTTAAGTGTAGGTAGGACCTATATCTTGTTTCTAACCAAGAGAATATAGCAATGGTGATGGACTGTCATTCCCATGATTATGCTGCATTCTATAGGACTTTATTTTGCTAGCCAACTGGCTACAAACTCTCACTGCTGGTTTGATTAAGAGACCATGTTAGGAAAGTAAACACATGCAAGGAAATGTATGTGGCCTCTGGAACAGCCAGGAAGAAGCTGTGGCCCTACGTCTTACAACCACAAAAAAATGAATTCTGCCAACAAAATGACTGAGCTCGGAAGTGGATTCTTACCCAATCAGACCTCCAAATGAGAACACAATCCAACTGATACCTTGATTGCAGCCTTGTGAGACCCCCGCAAGCAGAGAACTCAGCTAAGCTGAGCGTGGACACCTGATTCTCAGAATAAATGAAATGGTTTGCATTGTTTTAAACCACTATGCCAGTGGTAATTTGTTAGATGGCAATAGAAAGCTAATGCAAATTCTGATACCAGGAAGTGGGATTGCTACCCTAGCAAATACCTAAAATGTGGAAGTGACTTTGGAACCATGCATAGCGTGGAGGCTGGTGGATGTTGAGGAGCATGACAGAGAAGATATAAACTGTCTTGAAAAGACTGTTGGTAGAAATGTAAACTTGGAGAATACTGCTGGTTAGAGTTCAGAAGGAAGCAAGGAAATTGTTATTGGAACGTGGAAGAAGAGAATCTTGTTACACAGTAAAAAAAAAAAAAATTTTCGGATTGATTCTGTAATGTAAAACAAATTTGCATTCTTGTTATCAATCTTACAGAGTCATGATATATTAAACTTGGTATAGTTTTGTTATACTATTATTTTGCTTAGGGCTTATGAGTATTTCATGAGGAAAACTGACTTACTGTCCTTTATCTTGGATAAGTTTTGCTTTCCAATTAGGCCTTCTCAGTAGAATAAACAGTCATTGTTCCTTTATTATTTGGAAAAGTTTGGGTAGAATTACGATTACCTGTTTCTTGAAAGATCATTTTTTGAAGGCAATGATCATGCCTTTCTCATATTTAATTCTTCCAGCGTTTAGCCTAAGACTTAACAGAATTAGGTAGTCAATAAATAGCTATTAAACTAACTTGATATAAGACTTTTAGTTATTCAAGAAACTTCTTAGTGGGAAAACATCCTGGACGTCACTTAATTGCTAAATAGTGCATAATAATATTGAGAATGTAAATAACTGTCTCAAGTATATTTAATTTTAGAAAAGAACTGTGATAAAATATAAGTGCTCTCATAAAGTAAAATTTTAAATAACAGGAATTATAAACATCCTTTGAAATTTTAAGTAAAATATATACAGGAGAATCAGAGTTTTCATAAAATGTGTGCACAAAAAACTTTTGCAAAAAAAGAGATTTGGCTTAACTGGACAGAGAAGCAAAATACTTTTGCTAACGACAGATTAATTTAAAAGATAAATTAGGGCTTCCCTGGTGGCGCAGTGGTTGAGAGTCCGCCTGCCGATGCAGGGGACACGGGTTCGTGCCCCGGTCCGGGAGGATCCCACATGCCGCGGAGCGGCTGGGCCCGTGAGCCATGGCCGCTGAGCCTGCGCGTCCGGAGCCTGTGCTCCGCAACGGGAGAGGCCACAACAGTGAGAAGCCCGCGTACCACAAGACGAAAACAAAAACAAAAACAATAAAAGATAAATTAACTTGGCATAATAAAACATGTGCTTAAGTCTCAGTTGTATTTAAGAGTCGTGTGATTTGAGGTCAGAATTAAGTTCTCTGAATCTCTTATATTCTTTACCTGAAAATGGCACAATTAAATAATTGTCCTTAAATAGGGCTAAATTAGGTTGTATATTTTAAGCACCTGTGAACTATAAAGCAATATACAAATATAGAGTGTTATTAGAGCTGATTAGGTGTAAACTGAAACATGGTAGGTGAAAAGACTGAAAAGAATATCACATGAGATTCTAAAAATCATTAAAAATATTTTTTCTCATATATAAGGAAGGAGTCAGGTAAATAATTATTGAAGCCAAATTTTCAAATGTACTGCTGAGAAAAAGGGGAGGCAAGCTAAGTGAATATTTTAAAACTATGGAAAAAGTACTTTTCTAATGGATTTTCCATATATAATTATCTACTGCTTGTTTGGAGGCAGTGTATGACTTATTGGGCAATATTTAGTATAATCAAGTAGCATCCACTAGAGGATACTGAAGGATTCAACTATGAAACTGGGGAGATGTTTATCTAAACAGGCAGCCTAAATTAAAGTAGCCTGGATTATCCAGGTGCATCCAGTAACGCCTGACCCTTAAAAACAGAACTGCCTCCAGCTGGAAGCCGAAGAGTGCTGAAGGGAAGTCAGGAAGTTCCAACCCTCGGAAGAATTTGTTGCATGACTGCTACTCTGTGATGCAGGGTTCTAGGTTCAATGACCAAAAACAGGCCTCTAGGGACTAAACACAGTATGGTGCTATTAGGTAGAAAAAGAATGAGGATCTCAGTCCTAAGACCTTAAAGAACTGGACTGTATCAACCAATCCGAATGAGCTTGGAAACAAGTTCTTCTCAGAGCTCCCCAATAATGGCCAAGCTGACCAACATCATGATGTTGGCCAACATCATGATGTTGGCCCTGTGAAACCCAGAGCAGAGAAACCAGCTTATCCAATTTGGAGCCTACAGAGCTGTGAGATATTAAACTTATGTTAAACTGCCAAATTTGTGGAAATTATGGCAGCAACAGAAAACTAATACAAGCCATGAGAAAAGATATGAACAAAATCAACTACAAAAACAGTAGACTAAGTGATTAAAAATGTGTCTCTGGGTCTTATTAATGGTCCAACAGACTCAGAATAAAGCTTTACAACATTCACCTTTATCATGGAAAAGATCTGTTGTGCCTAAAAAGCATTAGAAATATTTTTTTTTTTTTTTTTTTTTTGTGGTATGCGGGCCTCTCCCTGCCGTGGCCCCTCCCGTCGCGGAGCACAGGCTCCGGACGCGCAGGCCCAGCGGCCATGGCTCACGGGCCCAGCCGCTCCGCGGCACGTGGGATCCTCCCAGACCGGGGCGCGAACCCGGCTCCCCTGCATCGGCAGGCGGACGCGCAACCACTGCGCCACCAGGGAAGCCCCAGAAATATTTTTAAAAATTATGTCACAATGATTGTTTATATTTTGAGAAGGCAAGAAATTTCCTTAGGCTTTTTAGAAAGCCTTTATAAAGGTTCTAAATTACTATTATCAACTATAATTTAAATCAGTGTATTCTGAGTTTCCTTTTTATCATAATGAGAACATAAATATTAAATTCTTCACATATATTTAAACCAAAAGGAGCAAAGAAAATTACACAGAACTCACACCTACAAGAATATCATGAAATTAAATCTACATGGGTGCAGAAAAATAAACAACCAAAACCATACTATGAGCTCGATCTTACCAGTGGAATTGGATGGAAACTGTAAAACTGTATGGAATACAAGAGATAGTAATGGGTGATAAACAGATAAAAATCACTCTTGTGAGAGACAGTTCTATTCCGAATGGGAAAACACTAAGAAAAACTCCAAATCCTGGTGAATGAAAGCAATTCGGCCAGAAGTGGAGTCTAAAGAAGACAGTGGTTATAGGGAAGAGAAAGGCTTCTTTGACGAGAAAGGTGGTGAATAGAAAAAGAAAGCAAGGAGATCATTTGAAGTTCTATAGAAACCACAACATTCACTCCTAAAAATATGCCGTCCATTAAAGAAATAGCACTCACTTGTACCAATAGGAAACCACAATATTGATTTAAGAAACCTGAGAAGCTGCCCAAATTTTTAAATACTGCTTACTGAGAAATACCTATTTCTGATGTTTTAGGAACTTATCAGCAATTTCAAAATAAAATAATACATAATATCATAAAATGCAACTAGAGGAAAAAAATAGAAAATGATAAAGCATTAGCGGTGATGAAAAAGTCCTCTCAAATCATAGAGGAAAACTAACACAAAACCTCAACATAATATTCTTAAACAAGCACTGGGTGATACTCAGACCTCAAAACTGAAATTTTACTCAGTATATAAATGGATTCTAAACAGGCAAATAATTATGAAAGGGGTTACTAAACCAAGTAAACAGAAAAACACCAGAAAGACTCATATCAGTGGTTAAGATTAAATGACAAAATGTGCAGGGAGATTAAATTAAACTCAAATAATAAGAACTATTGAGATACAACAGAGGCAGGGATCAAAAGAAACAGGGAAAAAGGAGTAGAGAAAATATAACAGGTAAAAAGCATAATTATTGATATTATAGAAGACAGAAAAATATCCAAAATATAGGATACTGGGGAACCGAGGAACCACATGGTGGTAAGTTCCGTGTTTTTTCTTGTTGCCTCTTGAATCCCAGACTTCCTGATTAGAGTAACCTGGAAACCCCAACAGGTGTGTTGTGTTTTTCTTTTTACCCATTGAGGCAAACCCTTCCCCCAGTGTCTGCCGTCTCTAGCCAAAGGACTATTAAAGGAGCAACCTAGCAAGACAGAAAACTTTTAGAAAAATAACCACTCTACTCCATCCAAACACCACAGGAAAAAAAAAAATTAATATCCTCATCCCTACCCAATCCAGCAAAGGTAGGTAGGACTCTGTCTTAGGGTTCTCCAGAGAAACACAACCAGCAGGATGGATATATACACACATAGAGAGAGAACGATTTATTTTAAGGAATTGACTCACATGACTGTGGAGGCCTGGTGAATCCAAAATCTGATGTAGTAGGCCTGCAGGCCGGAGACTCTAGTAAGAGCTGCAGCCCAAACGAACGCTACCGGCAGAATCCCGGTTTGCTTCGGTGAATTCGGCCTTTGTTCTAAGAAGGCCTCACCTGATTGGCTGAGGCCCTCCTACCCAATGGGGGGAGATCTACTTAAAATCCACCAATTTAAAAGTTAACTTAAGCAAAAAGCAACAAGTGGGAACAAAACCCTTTCACAGAAACATTCAAAGTGTTTAGCTATGTATCTGGGTTTCGTGGTCCGGCCACGTTGACCCATGAAGTTAACCAGTACAGATGCCTAGACTTCCCCTCTCACCAGGCTATAATGAGGTGCACCAATCACCTGACGTGGTTTCAAAGAGGCTAAGGACGTTCAGCCCACCAGGTAGCAAGAAGATGCATATCGTACTAAAGTATGATGTACATATAGAGAAGTACGCAAGATAGATGTCAGCACAGACTTCAAAGAAAGAGTGCATCTCTACCTCCACCTGTCCGTAATGAAGCATCCCTTCTCCTCCACACTGGGGCTGGTGCCAGAGGAAGCCTACGGGGAGAGCTAGGACTTTCACCACTTCCCTGCTGTAACAAGGCAACCTCCTTCCCAGTGGTATCAGTGGATCCCTAATGGGAGCTGGAATGCCCTCTACCCTGCCGGGAGTAATGGGGAGTTATTCTCTCTCCAGTGTAAGTGGAGGCCCAACGGGGAACCTGGATTACTACTCCACTCAGCAGTAAATTTTGACATCCACTCTCTGCTAGTGTGGTGTCAAAAAAAAAAAAACAACCAGCTAAAATGATGTTTAGGATCAAGCATCTCATAGGATAATACCCCAAATGTCCATATTTCACTTGAAAATCAGTCATCATACCAAGAACCAAGAAAATATCAAATGGCAAAGAGATTATTGAGATACTGAACTTAGCTAATAACAAGGGAAATTTATATTAAAACAAGAATGAGGCTCAACTTCACACCAATCAGAGGTTCCATATTAATGTTGAACATACCCACCTGCCATCAAGGAAAGTCAAGTCAATGTGCTGAAAGTGAACTGTCCAATAACAATTCCTTGAGAGCCTAATTATTTCCCTGTCAGTCTAATTATTTCACTAAACACAAATTCATCATATAGCCCCTGTCAGTCTAATTATTTCACTAAACACAAATTCATCATATAGCAAATGCCTTTTTTCTGAATTTTTCAAATAATAAATTCACCAAATTGATCAAAATCTTGTTTCTCTTAAGGTCTTAAGAGACTTTCAAACTGTTCAGTGTATTTCTGGGGATTATAGATTTTGGCAATATTTTAAGTGCCAAGAATGTCCCAATTCGTTTCTAAAAATAGTTTGCAGTTTATGTTTTCCAACACATTTTCAATCCATTTTACAGCCTTTCCTGCTTTCTTAATGGCTTGAATTTGCAATCTTGGCTGGGAGAAAGGGAGGGGGAAGAAGTTATCAATAACTGCAAGAATTTTGGTAGCTACATGCCAAAAGAATCTTGATAATTCACAACTTAGAACAAAATAAAAATGTGTAATGTGTTTCCCATTGCATGACTTCTTCCAGAACTTGGGCATATCTCTATACTTTACCAAGATCCCTTAATCCAGTTGGGGTTTAGGTGCCTTTATCTGGTGAAAACATCTTTACCTGTACATAGGCCACATCTGTTGTACACTTCCTGGTTCCTGTCTCCCAATTCTTACGTTTTCACTTCTCTCCAACAGGTGATTTACATCCCTTTGGTGGTCAGAAACTTACTCTTTTATCACTTTAAATTATTACCCACTCTATTTTTTAAAATTTAACAAAACAGTAGTTTTTGTTTTATTAAACTTTAGCATTCAACATTTGGAACAGAATTTTAGATTTTAGAAACACTTCTTTAAAATTTCTCTCAACGGAGAAAAATGACTCTTGCCTTCAAGACAAGTATCTTGAAGTTTTATTTATTTCTTCTAAGATGCTGCACTTACTTAACTTAAGTATATATGCCCTGTCTCTCAAAACAGTGAATACAGAAAGTTACCAATTTTTCCTAAATGGTGAAGGAAGAGATAAGAGTACAAAGAACTTCTGGAAAAAATAGTCTCAGTATGTCAAAACTACTCCTCTACAAGATTATTTGAACAAACATATACTTTACCTTGGCACATGTAAAAACTGAATGTCTCTATTTTTTCTGTAAGGAAAAAAAATTAACACCAACAAAACTTTGTGGTTTCACACCTGACCTCTATTCAGTAAGCCAGTAAGGACACCACCACAAACAAAGCAGTGCAAAGCAAAATAGAGGACATAAAATCAAAAAGTGCAGTTTTTGTCCTCTATGAGTTCATAAACCAATGCAAGAGACAGACATATGTCTAAAAGCCAAACATATTGTAAGTGCTTTGACAGAAGTACAAACACAATGCATGTTAGACATTAATTCCAAATGACGGGATTTGGAAAGAATTCTGAGAACTGAGTAATTTTTTTTTTTTTTTTTTTTTTTTTTGTGGTATGCGGGCCTCTCTCT
>NC_041218.1:30967896-30978392 GCF_002837175.3 Physeter macrocephalus
GCCGCTCCGCGGCATGTGGGATCCTCCCAGACCGGGGCGCGAACCCGGTTCCCCTGCATCGGCAGGCGGACGCGCAACCACTGCGCCACCAGGGAAGCCCCTGAGTAATATTTAATTGGGCTCAAAGAGAAACACAAACTCCAGGGAACATTTAGGATATAAATCGTTTAAGGTTAAATGTAGGAAAACAAAAATGTTGATAAGAATGGGAACAAGTCTCGAGAATGTATTGGATGACAAAGTAAGATCATTAAAATTCAGGTATAAGTAGCCTGAACAATATACTATATGGCTGGATTTCATTGGAATTGATTACCTAGACATAAAATAGGCGTTTCCCACATGTAACACAATATATCAACTTTATAACAAAGATTGGATAAACCAGACTTGAAAATAGCTGTTCAATATGTTTTCCACAGACTTCATATTCAAGTTAAAAAATGTATAGTGGCATAATACATTTTACCTTATATCTATTTCTTCTCCTCCTCCTCCTTTTCTTTTTCTTGTTTCTTTCTCTCTCTCTCTTCCCTCCAACTCCCCTCCCCCCTCTTCCCCGCTGTCTCTCTCTGTCTCTCTCCCTCTCATTTCAAAAATATCAGCCATGGAACCATTGGAGAAAATAATACAGACCACCTCAGACCCATCATCCAGATTTATTACATTTAACATTTAGTCCTATATATGACTGCTTTGTGATGCATTACAGATACATATGAAGAGCCCTGTTTACCATTCCCCACCCCCTTATAAAAATATCAATTTTTCCAAATTTAAATTTTAGTATTCCAAAATATTTTTATATCATACTATATATGTATATCCATAAAATATACATATTGTATTGTGGAATTGTCATCATTCTGAAACTTGCTTCATTGACATTTGATTCTGGATCATTTTATCCATATTGATACATGTGTGTAGTTCATTCATATTCATTGCTATTTATCATCTCATTGTAAAAAAAATTTGTTTTTTTACATTTGTAAAAATTAACATTTATTAAAATTTAATAAAAATTATTTTTATTAAAAATAAAACATTTGTCTATACTCCTCCTGACAGAAATTTAGGGTGTTTCCAAGTGGCTGCTCTTATAAAAAATTGTGTGATAAATATTCTTGCAATATTTTCTTGTTTATTTGTGTGATATTCCTACAGGTGGAATTTCAGGGTAATACATGCTTTTATTATTGTTGAGGTCACTCTCAAAAGTGGCTCTACAAATTACACTTCCTCCATCACTATATGAAGTGGCCATTGTTTGACACCTAAGCCTCATTTGCTACTGTTATATATTCAAATTTTTGCAAATATTTTCAATTTAAAATTTATTTTGTTTTTCACTGATTATAAGAAGACTGAGAGCATCATAAAATCTAAAGACTTTGACTTTTTGTTTTCCTTCTATGAATTGCTGATTCATGTTCTTCCTTTATTTTTCAATTGGGTCATATATATTTTCCTTATTTATTTGTATGAGATATTCGTATACTGGCTATAACTTTTTGTTAGTTAATTATGTACTGCAAATTAACTTCCATATGTATGTTGCTTGGTTTGTGTATTATTTATGGTGAGATTTTTCAACATTTAATGTAGCTAAATTTATCAATCTTTTTCTACGTGGTTTGCGTATTTTGTGTCCTATTTTTACATGTTTTTAAACACTTAGGTCATAAAGATATTCTACATGATTTTCCTCAAAAGTGTTAAAGTTTTGTTTTTGAAATTTAGAATTACATGCCAACTGCAAATATTTTCTGTGTATAGTGTTAAATCAGAATCTATTTCTTATGAAAAACCAGTTGACTCAGAACAATTTATTGGAAAATTTATATTTTCTCCCCTGGTCTTTGTTATATAAAGTTTCTCATAAGAGTAGGATTTTTTAGACCCTCTATTTTATTTATTAGGTATTTGTTGATCTATGAACCATATCACAATGACTTAATTATTACAACTTTATATAAAATCTTGCTTTGAGTAATAGCATGTGCTAATTTTTTTTTCAAAATAGCATTGGCAATTGTTAGCTCATGTGCCATATAAATAAACATGTCAATTTCCAGAGAAAAACTGTTTTGAAGAATTCTATTACAAAATGTGAGTTTAGATAAATTTGAGAAAACGGTAATTATTTTAATGTTATACAAATAGTTCTACCTTACAAAGAAACTGCTATCTTACAAAGTGGTGTTACTTTATATTCTCACTATTAATGTTTGAGAGTTCTAATGGCTCTATACCCTTGCTAAAATTTTATGTATCAAAATTTTAATATTTTGGCTTTTTAACATTTTAGGGATAGTTTTAATTCAGAAGAGTAATTAATGGTATCTTCTTATGGTTTTATTCTGAATTTCTCTACTAATACTACACACAACTTCCTTTGCTTATTGCCCATATTCATACCTTCCTTTGTGAAATGCCTGTTCAGGTTGTTTGCTCACGTGGGGACTGTTTGTTAGTTATCAATTTATAAGAATTGTTTATATAGTCATAATACAATTTCTTTGTCATATCCATATATTTTTATTTATTATAAAAGAATATGTGAATATTATGAATGTTCATAAAATATTTTCTCCTAATCTGCAGCTTCCATCTCCATATTTACTTTCCTCATTTTGATGAATAAAACATATTTTTGATGGACATTTTCACTGAATGTAGAAAATTTTCAATTAATTTTATTTGATCTTTTTATTCTTTTAGCATTTAAAAACTTTCGTTGCATTTTATGTTGACTTCTATTGTTTCTCGTGAAAACTCAGTCATCATCCTTATTATTGCTACTTTTACGTATTTTTTTTCTCTAGCTGTGTTTATTTTTAACTTTGGTTTTCAGCTCTTTGAGTATGATATACTTGGATGTCTTTTGCTTTGCATTTATTCTTAGATTAAGAATAGAGCTTCTTAGATAAGTAGAGCGTCTTAGATTTTTTTGGTTGATGTTTTACATCAGATTTATAAAATACAGGTCATTAATTCCTATGATTTCTCTACCCCATCATCTCCCTCCTCCCCTTGGAAGTAAGTTAATGCAGTTTGTTAAATTGATCTTTCTTTTGTTGTGTTCAATATGTTGTTAAACCACTCAATTAATTTTTGATTTTTTAATTGCCATCTCTTTCTTATTTAGAATTTCTATTCCTCTCCTGAAACCTCCATATCTTCATCTATTATCCCCTCCTTTCCTTTATTTTACATGTTTATAATAGGTGTGTTAAAATCCTTGTCTGCTGGGCTTCCCTGGTGGCGCAGTGGTTGAGAGTCCGCCTGCCGATGCAGGGAACACGGATTTGTGCCCCGGTCCGGGAAGATCCCACATGCCGCGGAGCGGCTAGGCCCCTGAGCCATGGCCGCGGAGCCTGCGCGTCCGGAGCCTGTGCTCCGCAACGGGAGAGGCCACAGCAGTGAGAGGCCCGCGTACCGCAAAAAAAAAAAAAATCCTTGTCTGCTAATCGTAATAAGTTGATAAATAAAGTCCATCTATAAGTCTATTTCTATTGTCAGTGTTTTTTATTAAGATTTCCTTTTTCATGCTTCTCTGCATATTTTATATATTTTCATAAATTTATTCCAGATATTGGTTATAAAATAATAAGGAATTATAATTACTGTGGTTTTGTTCTGTTGACTTTCTCAAGATTGGAAGCCCTTTCCTCAAGATTGAAGAGAAAGGCTAATTATACAGATTCTTCCTAGAGTTGTGTTCAGCATGTGATGGCCCAGAGCTATAATTAGATTGAATTCATCTGTGATTAGACCAACTTTTAATATCCTACACCCTCAACAGCTTTTTGACCTTGTAAGTATTGAAACCGAGAAATCTGAGCTGCAATATTCAGATATTTTTAGTGCATATAAGGATTCAACTCCAGCAAGATCCTAGAATTCAAGGGCAGAAAAAAAGTACAGGATCTTTCAATTTCTCTCTGTTTTCTTCTCCCCTGTATGGGTGGATTGTTCAGGCCTAGTCTCTTGTTTTAATATTTGATGCTCTTCTATATTCTGCCAAACCATGCTACCATTAATGTCTTCACTGGTTTCTTCTTTTCCTTGAACATTCCCACTAACTTGGCCAGACTGCTCCTTTGTGTGATGTATAAAAAGCCAGGTAAATGTATTCAGGAATGGAAGCTGCCACCAGATACAAATTGTTTATTTCTCTCTGGAATTGACTTAGTCAAGGTGTTTTTGCATCCTGATCTTTGTTAGGTAGTAAAACATTTTGACTAAATTTTTCTCTTGGGAATTTTTTGTGGTTACCATAGATGCAAGGGTTTTCTGGATTCTCTATATCCTATCCATTTATGAAGTCCCTAACATCTAGTTTTAAAGAAGTTTACCTAGAATGCTAGCTGTAAGACTAGTGATTTACTTGGTTCACGTCCTAATTGAGTGAGTGTAGTTGCTTTTTGGCTTCATTGGCCTACTGCTTGCTGTAAGCATTTGACTCAAGACATTATTTTTAGGAGAGACAAATCTGAATATCCTTGACTAATTTCTTCTTCCTTCTTAGCAGCTTAACAAGGAAGCATGTCTCCGTATCCTCATTTCAAAACAGACTGATATGAATTCATTTGCTCTGGAAGCCCCAATTTCTAACAAGGTCATTATGGTAACAAGGAATCTTTATCTCCCTTCCCTTGAAGTTTGCTGAGAATTACAAGCATAGGATTACTTTTCTGTGGAGCATAATTCATACTGCATACTATCTAGCTATGCCCAGTCGCAGCACACACCTCTGTGCAATAAATGAGTTCCTCCTTATCTTGTGCACTATGTAATACTTCCACTTCTAAGTTTTATCTAGTTAGCTCTATTTCATATTGAAATATGTACATGATACCAATATTGTGTGTGTTCATGCCTCTTTTATAGAGCAGACTATCTGTGACCTTCATATATGGCCAGGGGCCACCCCAGTCCTGAACTTCAAGTTCAGGACTGTCTATCTTCCTTGACTAGTCTATCATCCTGTCTGAATCACTTTAAGCCCCCAATGCCCTTCAGGATTCAAAGTCTTGATTCTCATACTTTGCTTCCAAGGTTTGACCCAGAGTGCCCTTGGCTACAGTCCTACTTCACCACTTTGTTCTTTTTATCCTTCCTGCACTTCGACCTAAATGCTTAATTTGTTTTTAAATATAGTGAGATATATAGAGCATGAAATGTAGATAGAGACTGTCTTAGATTTGAATTCGGACACCACCATTAGTTGTATGATATGAAATAAATAAATTAAATAACTACTCTTGGACTCAGTTCCTTAACCCATAATAATTAGAGTAATAATATCATTAATACCTACTTTACAGAGATGTCACAGAAATTAAATAAAATATGTATAAATTTTGAGAATACTGAACCACTTTCTAAACATCATGAATAATAATTATTTATATATTATACTTTATCCTCTGTCATTAAGTGTTTAGAGTAGAGGGGGATTAACAGAGAATATAAATTTTTGTTCCATATATCTTCCCAAGTTCCCCTCCCCTCTTTCTCTGTGCATAAATTGATTATATGTAGAAAATAAACCATGTACATACAGCCTCATTTCATTAGCCCTAAAATTCTCCACAAAACTCAGTCAAGAAAAAGTGATCACTCTATTGGTGAACTATATATCCTGGAAGCCCTACTACAAAATTACACACAAAATATATTTTAGTGCATTCCTGTACTCACTAGTAAGCAATGGAATTCTCTACAACTCAAAAAAAGTAACAAGGGAGGGTGGGAGGGACGGGACATTAAATTAAAGAGGTGACATCTATGCAAGAAGCAGGAAGCAGGGCAAAGAAAGCAGGATCACAAGTGAAAGGCAAGGTTAACCTGATGGTGAAAGCCTGTATCAAAGAAGACTAAGTCTTTACCCAAGGGGAACTGGGGAAGGGACATTTGAAAGAAACTAAAATGAATCTTAATACAAGCAAATAAAATTCCTCTCTGAATAAAAGCATCCTGAATACAGGCCCTCAGCATTCTCACATAGCACACTCAATAAAATATGAGTTAATAGAAAATCTCAATTCTATGAATAAGAGTGATCAGAAACAACAGACAAGAAATGTAAGCACTCACAGACTTCAGATATAATATGACCAAAAGGAATGTATAATGTTAAAATAAATGACACACATATGCATGTGTGTTTATAGTTCCAAATTTAAATACTTACTAAATAGTTGGCACAGCAAGTTAGATACAACTGCAATAACTACTCAGAATGCAGCACAGCAAGATAGAGATTGAAAATATGAAAGAGAAGTTAAGTGAACAAGTGACCAAGAGAAGAAAGGAGAAAAATCAATATGCAAATTATTTGAGATCCTGAAAGAAAAAGTGGAGACTATGGAGAAAAGGAAATAACTGAAAACATAATGCTAAGAATTTTCCAAAACTAATCAAAAGTACAAATTGATAGTTATAGAACAAAACCGGACAGATTCCATTCATATATTGTAAACATTTAGATTCATTTGTCACATCCTCCCTTGCATCTGGAAATTACCTACATGTAAATATTTTTAAAAATTGAATATGTTAAAGTTTACTTTTTGCTGTAAAGTTCTGCGCAGTCTAAGCATTTTGACAAATGCCTTGTATTTGCCATTACAGTATTTTACAGAATACTTTCACTGCACTAAAATTTTCTGTGTTTAATCTTAGCAATGTTCTCAACACAACTCCCAGCAAGCACTGAACTTTAGTATTTGCCTTTTCCAAAATATTATGTAATTGGAATTGTAAAGTATCTAGCTTTTCCAGACTGGTCTTTTTCACATAGCAACATGCATTTAAGATTAATCAATGTCTTTCTGTGGCTTGATAATTCATTTTTATTGATGAATAGTATTTTATAGTATATGTGCCACGTTATCCAATTCACTGAAGGAAATCTTGGTTGCTTCAAGTTTTCAGCAATTATACATAGAGCTGCTCTTAATATCCATGTGCAGGTATGGATGACAAGTTTTAAATTAGTTGGGTAAATACCTAGGAACACGTTGACTGGACTGTATGCAAAGACTGTTTAGTTTTCTAAGATCGCCAGACTGTCTTCCACAGAAGCCATGCTACTTTGCATTCTCACCAGCAATCCATGAGATTTTTTGCTGCTCTGCATCCTCAGCAGCACTTGGTATTGTCAGGTTTGTTTGTTTTTTGGATTTTAACCATTTTGATAGGTGTGCAGGAATATCTCTTTGCCATTTTAAATTGCAAAAAAGTTAATTAAATGCCAAACAATGTTGAGCATCTTTTCATATGCTCATTTGCTATCTGTATACTGTCTTTGGTGAGGTGTTTGTTCAGATCTTGTGCCCATTTTTAAATTGAGTCATTTGTTTCCTTATTGTTGAGCTTTAAGAGTATTTTGGAAAACTGAATGTGCAGCAAAGGCAAAGCCTGCTTTATTGGGCTCCCCTGAGACTTGAGAAACCCTGGCCCAACCATGACCGTGCCCTGCCCGATTTCAGATACTCAGAGTCCATCTTTACTTTCACCTACATCGGAGGTCCCAAAAGATGGGCATGTCTAAACTATCTTGAGGACGGCCTTCAAGATGGCGGAGGAGTAAGACGTGGAGATCACCTTCCTCCCCACAAATACATCAAAAATATATCTACATGTGGAACAACTCCTACAGAACACCTACTGAACTCTGGCAGAAGACCTCAGACTTACCATAAACTGTGGTGCTGACAGGGTCATGGTGCTCTGGCTGGGTGTCAGGCCTGAGCCTCTGATGTGGAAGAACCGAGTTCAGGACATTGGACCACCAGAGACCTCCCAGCCCCATGTAATATCAATCGGCAAGAGCTCTCCCAGAGATATCTGTCTCAATGCTAAGACCCAGCTCCACTCAATGACCAGCAAGCTCCAGTGCTGGACACCCCATGCCAAACAAATAGCAAGATAGGAACACACTCCTGCCCATTAGCAGACAGGCTGCTAAAATTCATCATAAGTTCACAGACACCCCAAAACACACCACCGGATGCGGTCCTGCCCACCAGAAAGAAAAGATCCAGCCTCATCCAACAGAACACAGGCACCAGTCCCCTCCACCATGAAGCCTACAAAACCCACTGGACCAAGCTTAGCCACTGGGGGTAGACACCAAAAACAATGGGAACTACAAACCTGCAGCCTACAAAAAGGAGACAGCCACAGAGTAAGTTAAACAAAATGATAAAACAGAGAAATATGAAGCATATGAAGGAGCAAAGTAAAAACCCACCAGACTAAACAAATGAAGAGGAAATAGGCAATCTACCTGAAAAAAGGGGTCCCAGAAGAAGAAGAGAAAAAGAAAGGGAATGAGAAAATATTTGAGGAGATTATAGTTGAAAACTTCACTAATATGGGAAAGGAAATAGTGAATCAAGGCCAGGAAGCACAGAGAGTCCCATACAGGAAAAAGCCAAGGAGAAACATGCCAAGACGCATATTAATCAAACTATCAAAAATTAGGGCTTCCCTGGTGGCGCAGTGGTTGAGAGTCTGCCTGCGGTTGCAGGGCACGTGGGTTCGTGCCCCAGTCTGGGAAGATCCCACATGCCGCGGAGCGGCTAGGCCCCTGAGCCATGGCCGCTGAGCCTGCGTGTGCAGAGCCTCCGCTCCGCAATGGGAGAGACCACAACAGTGAGAGGCCCGCGTACCGCAAAAAAAAAAAAAAAAAAAAAAAAAAGTTAAATACAAAGAAAAAATTTTAGAAGCAGCAAGGGAAAAACAACAAATAACATACAAGGGAATCCCCATAATGTTAACAGCTGATCTTTCAGCAGAAACCCTGCAAGCCAGAAGGGAGAGGCAGGACATATTAAAGTGACGAAATGGAAAAACCTACAACCAAGTTTACTCTACCCAGCAAGGATCTCTTTCAGATTTGACACAGGAATTAAAATCTTTAAAGACAAGAAAAAGCTAAGACAATTCAGCATCACCAAACCAGCTTTACAACAAATGCTAAAGGAACTTCTCCAGGCAGGAAACACAAGGGGAGGAAAAGACCTACAAAAACAAACCCAAAACAATTAAGAAAATCGTAATAGGAACAAAAATGCTAAAGGAACTTCTCCAGGCAGGAAACACAAGGGGAGGAAAAGACCTACAAAAACAAACCCAAAACAATTAAGAAAATGGTAATAGGAACATACATATCAATAATTACTTTAAATGTAAATGGATTAAATGCTCCAAGCAAAAGACAGACTGACTGAATACATACAGTAACAAGACCTGTATATATGCCATCAACAACAGACCCACTTCAGACCTAGGGACACAGAGAGACTGAAAGTGAAGGAATGGAAAAAGATATTCCATGCAAATTGAAATCCAAAGAGAGCTGGAGTACCAATTCTCTTATCAGACAAAATAGACTTTAAAATAAAGACTATTACAAGAGACAAAGAAGGACACTACATAATGATCAACGGATCAATCCAAGAAGAAAATATAACATTGTAAATACTTATGCACACAGCAAAGGAGTACCTCAATACATAAGGCAAATGCTAACAGGAGAAAGGGGAAATCGACAGTAACACAATAATAGCAGGGGACTTTAACACCCCACTTTCACCAATGGACAGATCATCCAAAATGAAAATAAATAAGGAAACACAAGCTTTAAATAAAACATTAAACAAGATGGACTTAATTGATATTTATAGGACATTCCATCCAAAAACAACAGAATACCCATTCTTCTCAAGTGCTCATAGAACATTCTCCAGGATAGATCATATCTTGGGTCACAAATCAAGCCCTTGGTAAATTTAAGAAAATTGAAATTGTATCTAGTATCTTTTCTGACCACCATGCTATGAGATTAGATATCAATTAAGGAAAAAAACTGTTAAAAAGTACAAACACATGGAGGCTAAACAGTACACTACTAAATACCAAGAGATCACTGAAGAAATCAGAGGAAATCGAAAAATACCTAGAAAAAATGACAACGAAAACACGGTGACGTAAAACCTATGGGATGTAGCAAAAGCAGCTCTAAGAGGAAAGTTTATAGCAATACAATCCTACATCAAGAAACAAGAAAAATCTCAAATAAACAACCTAACCTTACATCTAAAGCAATTAGAGAAAGAAGAACCAAAAAACCCCAAAGTTAGCAGAAGGAAAGAAATCACAAAAATCAGATTAGAAATAAATGAAAAAGAAATGAAGGAAATGATAGCAAATATCAATAAAAGTAAAAGATGGTTCTTTGAGAAGATAAACAAAATTGATAAATCATTAGCCAGACTTATCAAGAATGAAGTTGAAAGTGTGATTAAAAATCTTCCAACAAACAAAAGCCCAGGACCTGGTGGCTTCACCGACTCAAATCTATAGAATTAGAAATGAAAAAGAAGTAACAAGAGACACTGCAGAAATACAAAGGATCATGAGAGATTACTGCAAGCAATTATATGCCAATAAAATGGACAACCTGGAAGAAATGGACA